>NC_061116.1:201608253-201649772 GCF_002878395.1 Capsicum annuum | reverse complement strand
AAAACTAAAGGTTGAATAATGTCGAAATATTTATTGGTGAAAGTGATGGTATTACATTTAATTTTTCTTTTTTACTATAGATATACAATTTTAAAATTAAGTAGTTGTAGAAAGAATTTCTCAGACAAGTGTTTGATAAAAAATAGTTTCAACGAAAACATTTTGTTAAATAAAAATTTGAGAAAATCACTTTTATAAAATAATTTCTTTTTGCAGAAAAACTTCAGTAAATGCATTCAAAAGTTACATAATTTATCACTTTAATTTTTTTAAAGACGTAACTAGAGATGACTTGCAATTTGCATCCTTATAAGACCAAGCACATTCATCATTTCCAGAATATTCTTTGGGTAACACTCTACATGGTCCACAAGTAAGCAATATAATTTAATGACTATAATATTTTCAAATCAAGCCAAGATACTTATAAATACAAGCTGATAATAGACATAAGTATAAATTTCAGCTATTCATGTAGCTCTTTAGAAATAAATTGTAAGGAAATTTAATCAATAGTAAAATAAACTTACTTTCTTTATCAAGTTGTTGTAAACTTTTTATGAATTTGGCATGAAGATCCCCAGTCCACTTTATGTTGTCCTTTTGCTTAACATCCTTGTTATTTTTGAGGTAGAGATGAGCTCCATTTTTCATAGCTTGTTTTTCTAAGAGCTCATTGTGTTCATCACATACAACTGTGCATTTATTTTAAGAAGATATCAATTAAAATTGAATTATATCATATATTATATGACTAGTTAACTTCACACATATTTATAAAATTTCTTTAATTATAAAAATAACATTACAAAACATATTTAAAATAGGAGTTAGTGATGGATAGTTTATGTTGCTAAACAATAAAAAAGTCATTACTAATTTTATTTAACGATGAATTGTGTTAAATTCTTTTATCTCCGAACTATTTAACAATATATAATGGTGAATTTTAGAATATTTTTTTTATTGTGTATTTATAGAAATAATCGATTTTATCCACAATAGATATCATAACTAAAAGAGTATGGAAAATTACTCAAGGAATTATATCCAAAGCCACAACTCAAGCCAAAAGTTTTAAAAAATCAAGGTTCGGCGAGTGGATATTTATTATCATCATATCAATTTTTCCAATTCCTTCGGAAAGCATTGACCTTGATGTCGAAGACGTATCAACCATGATAACTGTATTAATACATTTTGAAAGTCAGTAAAATAAATTATACGCAAAATTACTATGAAGATTTATATTTCATATACAACTTCGATATTAATTTTTAGGGTTAATTGCTACTCTTTATTTTATGCAACTTCACATATGTAAACTTATATTACAATTAGGGGCGGAGCCAGGCCTTGTTAAGGGGTTCGGCCGAACACCCTTCGACGGAAAAATACATCATTTATATATGGTTAAAATTATTTTTATGTATTTATAGTAGGTGTTGAACCCTCATCGACTAGGTTTTCTTCGATTATTGAACCCCCTTAGTTGAAATCCTGGCTTCGCCTCTGATTATAATTAATATGTACAATTTTATACATATTTACACAAAAAAATTAATTAACGTATAATAATTTAGAATAAATAGTTGAATCTATTATATAGAATACGAAAACCATAGTAATGACACACATAAGTATCATATAATTTCAAGTTTGAAAATTATTTAAAACAAAAAATTTGAGAAAAAAGACCAGTTCAGCTTTTTCATATCAACAAAGAGAATTCAAACTCAAATTCAAATTAAAATATCCTATCATAATCACACTATCACAATATTTGATTATTTAAATAAACTTAAACATGAATATGTATTTTGAATTATTATTGTTATTATTTTTAAATGCAAAATTAAAAATAATTAGAATTGTATTGATTAAAATGCCATGTTTATAATATATAAAATTAAATAATAAAATCAAAATATTCAAAATTAAAATTAAACAAAATTAACAATGTTGCTTCCTTTATTGTGTATGTGTATTACTTTTCTTTATTCTTTTTATTTCCTATCTAGTGTTTGGCATCTATATTATTGGAACCCGATTAATCTGGATTCGTGTGCATGAGGTCCATTCGGAGGAGGCACCCCCTATCAAGAATTTTTTCATATCCAAGAATCAAATATGAGACCTCTAGTTAAAAAAGGAGTAGCTCCATCCACTGCACCACATTCTTCAGTGATTGTATTACTTATCTTCATCAAAGGGCCAACTTATCTATTCATTCTAGACAATCCAATAGTGCATATTTGAGTGAAATTGGATATACTTATTTTTACTGGAGGTAAAATATTAAATAAAAATTAGTGAAAATATTAGATTTTATTGAAATTTTCATATATAAGGAAGAAAATGAATAAAGTGAAAACATTACAGAAGTAAAGATGCCTGAGATTTCAAAATGATAAAATAATATGTTAAATTAGAGTGGAAGAAAAAACTCCTCAAAATTAAGAGGGGAATTTCAATTAAAAAGAAAATTATTTTTCATGAAAATCATATTTTCTTGCTTTTTTTTTTTCTACATCTAATATAAGATAAAAAAAATAAAATTATCTCGCGATCAATAGTAATAATAATCAAATCGATGTTTTCCTTAGTCTTTCTCTTCCCGCTCTATTTCCTAATCTTGTGTCACCTCTACCATCCAAACGATTGTTTTAAAATGGTAGATAGAATGTAAAAGTCAAAAGATATGCACCTTCAAAAATTATTCTTAAGAGATTTAATTTATTTTCTACTCCGATTCTATATCACTTTGACCTATTGACAAAAATTATTTATTCCTCCCTTTTTCCTTCAAAAAGATCAAGCGTAAAATAATTTTAAGGTCATTAAATAATTAATAAAATGGTGTCCCTTCAAGGAGATTTGATAAAATTGAAAGGATACAAATATTAAGAACAACTATAGTCCTCCTCTGAAAAGTCATAGGGAAAGCTAATGGAGTAAGTGACATGCTTATAAAGAATCTAATTTAATTCCTTATAAACACATAAAACTCATTTTAACTGGTAAAACAACATAAACAAACATAGAAATGATGTTGCGACAACTAGGAAAAGAAAAATTCAAAATTTATAAGATAAAAATAAAATGTTAAAAGTGATCGATGTTAAAATCGCAAATGAAAAAATTATCAACATATCAATTAAATCTCTTTTAAAAAGAAAATCACATATAATTTATTTATATCAAAGAATAAAAAATTATAAGTTCAATATAAATTTTTAGAGATGTTACCTTTATATTCCTTACACTTTAGCAAATAAACAATCTTGATAGCAATATTATTGATCTGATAAACTAGCATCACGTGAACTTCATCTATCATTCCAAATAAGTAGTTGTCACTGTATTATCGCTATCAAAGCCGTCTGCGATGAAATTGTATTGATAATATGTGGTAACCCTAATGAGCATAGGGAGGATTAATTTATAGATATTGAGACTTAATCTGGTACGTCCATCAAATAGACGGTGGACGAACAAGATCTATTCTTTATTAAATATTAGTTATAGATTTTATATTAATTGCTCCACAAATTAAAAAAAAGGAAAAAAATTAAAATATACAACCTTAGGTTGTTTTTTGTAAGTCATAACAATGCTTTTTAGAGTGGATGTCATAGCAATTTTTAAAATAAAAATAAATAAATTTTTTATTTTTGTAAAAAAAACCTTAAAATAAGACATTGGTTACTAAAAGATATCAACCACCCCCCTTCTAATAAAAAAAAATAAACCTCAAAAGAGAAAATTATAGGCAAGGAGGGTTAGACCTTACCTTACCATTCTTAATGAGGCAACAAACCTCAACTAATCAACAACCGTGTAAAAATATGAACTAGAGAGAACTAGATATTTTAGGATCATTATAGAGTTTATGTTACACTCTATGATGATATTACAAAGAAGGATGCTTAAGTAATGAAAAAATATAAAGATGAATGAGAAGTTTGAGTTATTAATCACGAACTCCTTTTTACATATGTATGAACAAAAAAGAAACGTTGGCCCATCTAAAGTTCATTGATATATTCGATACTTCCTTCTTCTTCGAACCTGTTCAAAATCACTTGAAAATTCATCACTTCTTGAATTTGTTGGGTATTATTAAAATTGTTGACACTAACGCATGATTTTTCTTTGTCGGAGGTGTCTTGGAACAAACTCCTCTGTCACCTTACCATCCCAACTTTGATTTTTACCGTGATATTTTTTTATTTTTCTATTTTTTTCCCAAGAGAGATATCGACATCCTGAGCTGCACTTCCAAAGCATATTTCCAGCATGTCTTCATCACTTTCCTCATATATGTCATCGTCTTGGAGGTTTTCAAAACTCTTTGAAGATAATGTATCACTTTCCACCAATTGTTTGGCAGTATTAATTGGAGAAAGGAAATTTATTGCACCACCTGAAGTTTGCTTGCAGCTCGATGAAAATTACGAATTGCAAATTTATTTGGGACAAAAATTGAAGCTTGAGCATTAAGTTTGCTGCCAATATTATCCACCTGATGTTCATCTTCTTTATTTACCAAATCTGCCTAACAATGAGAGCTAGTATCACTTTGTTGATCCTAACAGAATCAGATTATTGATTTTTCTTTAATACTTAAGGCACCTATGGATTTAATATAAACATTGTAGGTTTTCTGGATTAATTTCATGACCAACTTTATCCAAGAGAAGATCAAAAGTATTTAGTCGAGAAATGTCCTTTGGGGAAGAAGCTCGAGCATATGGAACATTCCTTGCCAGCTGCACATTAACGCAAGCAGGAGTGCCAATTCGAATGACTAAATACTTTTTATATGCTACCACGGTCCAGTCCTTGCCAATACTGCTATCCACTCCCTTGATTTTGTTTGCTGATTCATCACCAGTAACATGCTTTTCACTGATGGAATGTTTAAAATGAGTAGAATTAGAAGGGGACCGCAAATTATCAACTTCTAAATTTTTATCCAATGATTTCTTAGCGACATTCAAGCACGAATGCTGTCCAGAATTTTCACTGCTCACCACAACAACATGAATATGGTGCATATCTAACTGTGACATCAAACGGGTCACCAAATTTATGGATTTTAAAGATGTATTATTCTCTTGTTCGTCAGTGTATTGTTCAACAATTAAGTTCCTCACTTGTAGTCCATATTTCGTTTGAGATGAAGGGACTAAGACCTTAGAATTCTCTCCAGATTGGACCATCAACTCATGTGCATCCACATCACCACCCATTGCATTATTGTTTGCAATAATTTGTTACTGCTGGGAATCAACATTCGACGCAAAAAGCTTAGCAACATTGTTATGGACCTCAACATCTGTACAGGAACTTACCAACAAGTTTGGTTGTTGGTTCTTTTCATGAGGTCTTCGATCTCCATTCTCCCATCCTCACTTCTCATTCAAAAATCCTCTCATATTCCCTTGAAATTTTTCTCCAATAGCTTCTTCACAACCTTCACCACCTGCATTCTAGATAGTATCTAGTTTCTTTTTTAGTATCAAACAACATGTACCTTCATTATGTCCTTGGTGTTTGCTTAAGAATTACACACAAGGGTAGATTATCATAAATAATTTTCTGGAAACTCTCTACAAGCTTACCTATTTTATTGTCCAAATATCAAAATTATATTTGCTTTAAAAGTTTTTTCAGTAGGTCTGGAAACACCTTAATCCTAGCAGTGCTCGGTCTGGACTTAACTTGTGTTGCTTTATCTATAGCTATTGGTATTCCGACTGTTGCTTCTATAGATAATAATAACCTCTTAGAAAATAGATCTAGAGCCAATTTTGGCGAAGAAATCCACACTGCTGCCTTAGTCATTTCTTCTTTGTAGTTAAAACTGATAAACCACGAGAATATCCTATATTAGTACTCCTTTCCATTGTAAGAAAAATATAACACTGATCTTGCAAAACCAGTCACATAATCATCATATTGATCACATGCACCTTAGCAAGAGTTTTCATGGTTCCAATGAATCAATTGGACAATGACCCTTGATTTCGAGATGTTTCGATAGCAGTGTCCTTAGGTCCTTCAAACTAGTTCACCTAAGTAAAGTTTAATCACAATTGCTTGATGCAACCTTTCCTCAATAGCAACTACTTTTCTTTTCTCCATTGTAAACTTGAGTGTAGGTTCACCATGAATATATTCAATTGGTTTTAGTTGAGTTCTCGTAATATTTTGTATAATCACAATAGAATTTTGTGAACACAGATCTCACAAATGTGCCTATTGAAGTTGATGATCCTTTAGAGGATTACTTTTCTGTAGAGGATATAGAATTTTCTATGGTCCAGTCTACCTCACAAAACACGGCAGCATCTGGTGATCAAGATGAAGTCCCTTGTACCTCTATTCCACTGTCCTCTTCTCCTGCAATATGTTCTCTAAGAAGAACATCTAGGATGTCCAGGCAACCTGTTTATCTAAAGGACTATGCTACTTCTAAGGATGGAAAGAACTGCAGATATTACCTAGAAAACTACCTCTTCTATGATAAAACTACAAGGTCATATCATAGCTGCTTAAGCAAATTCTCCACCTTGGTTGAACCACATACTTCTAGGCAAGCTGCAGTAGATTCAAGATGGGTCGAGGACATAAAGCTATAGATTCAAGCACTTAAAGAAAATAAGACCTGGAGGTGGTGCCTTTACCACTCAAAAAGAATACTGTGGGATCCACGTGGGTGTATAAGATCAAGTATCAACCCAATAAAGAGGTAGAGAGATTCAAAGATAGATTGGTAGCAAAAGGTTATAGTCAACAAGAAATTTTGGATTATCATGATACCTTTTCTCATGTGTCTAAGATGGTTATAGTTAGAACTGTAATTGTTGCAGTAGCTTCAAAAGGTTGGTTTCTATATCAGATAGATGTCTACAATGCTTTCTTATAAGGTGATCTAGATGAAGAGGTTTACATGGAGATGCTAGAAGGTTTTAAACAACAAAGAGACACAAGAGTATGCAGATTGTTGAAATCCTTATATTCTTAAATAGGCTTCTAGTCAATGGAACCTGAAACTTACTAATGCCTTGGTAAATGTTGGTTTTGTTCAGAGTGTACATGACTATTCCTTGTTTACATTGAAGAAACAGAAAAACATAGTGATAATTTTAGTCTATGTTGATGACTTACTCATCACTGGTAGCAGTTTCTCAATGATATCTGATGCTAAGGAGGTTTTACACAAGAAATTTAAGTTGAAGGACTTAAGTGAGCTTAAGTATTTTTTTGGTATTGAAGTGCTAAGATCAACCATAGGTGTTTTGTTGAACCAGAGGAAATATATTCTGGAGCTTATCTCAGAAACAGATCTTAATGGTGTTAAGCTTGCTTTCACTCTATGGGGCATAATCTCAAATTGACTACGATGGAACATGATCATGCAAATGGTTGTCCTGAAGATGCAATTTGGACCGATATTACCTCTTATCAGAGGCTTGTTGGAAAATTGATCTATACTACTATTACCGAACCTGATATTAGTTTTGTTATTCAGACTCTTTGTCAGTTCATGCAAAATCCCAAAAGATATCATTGGGAGGCATCTACTAGAGTGGTTGGATACCTTAAGGGTACTATTGGTCAAGGCATTTGGGTAAAGGCTCAACCTGCTGCGACACTTTTTTATTGGTGTAATTTAAATTGGGCATCCTATCTTAATACTAGGAGGTCTGTTACTGGATATATAGTGAAGTTTGTAGATTCCTTGGTCTCATGAAAGTCCAAGAAGAAGTAGACAGTTTCCAGAAGCTCAAGTGAAGCTAAGTATAGAAGCATGGCTTCAGTGATTTTAGAGGTGACTTGGTTGGTTGGTCTGTTCAAGGACTTAGACGTACCTCTCACTAAACCTATCAAGGTAATCAGTGACAGTAGATCAATTATTCAACTGGCTGCAATCCCTGTATTTCATGAGAAAACTAAACATATAGAAATTGATTGTCACTTTATTAGAGACAAGATCAAGTATGGTTTGGTTCAAACTCAGAGGCGAAACCAAGATTTCAACTGGGGGGTTCAATATCCAAAGAAAACTTAGTCAAAGGGGGTTCAACACCTACTATCACCACATAAAAAATAATTTTAATCATGTATAAATAGTATAACTTTTTGTCGAAGAACCATGCTAGCTCCGCCTCTGTTCAAACTCATGATCAAGTGTCTGGTTTACTTACTAAGTTTCTATCAACCTCAATATTTGCATTTGATGGGCAAGCTTGGTGTGCTTAATATCCTGCACCCTTCAGTTTGAGGGGGAGTATTGCAAGCTCAAGATAGACGAGAAAGTAGTTTTTTACTGTTCCATTGAAATAAAATAGTTTTTAGTATTCATTCATAGTTTATATTTTAACTATGCAAGTGAGAGTAATTGGGAGTTTGATATGGGTACCATCATGAAGATGGACATTTTTTAGTGTGTTGAATGCAACCTACGGAGTGTACAAGTTGGAGTGTGAAAAGGGCTCAAAAGTCGTCCCTCTATTGCACTCCATGGGAGCCATTTTGTTCATTTAACCCTAAGAGGCACTTTTGTCATTTTTCCTATTATTGTAATAAGTCTATAAATAGAACATGTTAGGGTTTATTTCATTTGGTTACTGAATATTGATGTAAGAACACTTGAGAGAAGGCTCTCTAGGCCGAAAACTAGGGCATGGCAAGTGTGGAAACACTTTTGAATGTGTATTGCTTGGAAACGTTAGTGTTTGAGCGGTGGAATCCCTCTCGTGTCTTTGTAAGAGTGTGGTATTGCTATTGTAAGTTCTACGGGTCCTTAGATGGAATATTTCTATGGATTCTTGGATCTTATTGTAGTGTATGTCTCACTTCCTATCTTTACATTTCATGTTTTAGTTTGTGTTGTCTAGTTATCCATTGGCTCTTGTTGTTCTTGTAATCGCTCTTGTTGTTCTTGTAATCTTGTAATCGTTGATTCTTGTTATCATAGTGTTGTTTTTTCCTACCATATTGTTGATTATCTCTTGTTGTTGTTGCTGTTTTTAGGTGTCAAATAAACCTGCATATCTTGTATTCTTGTTGTGTTGTCGAATTTGAGAGAGATCCCTATTTGGTACGGGATTTGTTGTGATTTGTGGACTGTTTTGGGGTGTGATTTTGTGTTCTCTTGTTTTGTACCGTATCATTTGGTATCAAAACCGAGTTTGATTTCGTTCCTACGAAGTCAATCTTGGGTTTGTTACTTAGAAAATTGAAAAAAAAAAAAAAAGCTGAAAACTGAAAAAAAAATCCAGAAAAGTTGAAATCTTTTCATTTTTGTTTCTTGGTCAAAAATTGTGTTCCTGTTGTGTATCTAGATCTAGTAGTGTTCTTGTTTGTTTTGTCGTTTCTAGTGTTAGTTTTCTTGTTCACTAACATTTTTTAGTCTAGATCTAAACTTGAGCTTAAACTTGTTGAAAGTTGTTGTTGTGAACATTGTTGTGTCCGTGTGATATTGTTGTTGTTCAAGCTTGGCCGTGTGTTGTATTGTGGATTTGAAGTTGGACTTTGGGTTTTTGTTGTTTGTTGTTGGAGATTTGAGGTTGAACATGTGTTATTAATGATGGAGAACCCAACATGAACCTTAGAATTCCAAGTGTTGTGTTCTTGGTGTTCTTGATGTTCTTCACCACCTTCATAACTTGTTGAAGAAAAGGTATTGTTTGATCTTAACACCAAGAAGAAAGAGAGTGGTATTTTTGTTAGTCTTGAAGACTTTTTCCAACCACCCTTAAGCCTTCTCCAACAATCTTCCAAGTTTTAAGGTCTTTCAAGACTTTTCCTACACAAAACAAAGACTTTACAACTACTTCCAACAACCTTACATGATTTAAGGACCTTGTTTTGTGGGAATAGTATTAGCCAAGTCAAGACGTTTTTTTGAAAATTGAAAAAAGTTTCAAGACATGTAGTTTCCCTCCATTAACCAAATCTCAACCATCCAAATTAAAAATTGACCAAGACTTCCAAATTGAAAAATAACTTGTTTAAAAACCACAACCAATACGTGGCTGCCATGTTATTATTTACTGTTCACACAACAATTTTAAGCTTAAAGTTTGATCTCTTAAGTTTCAATTTGTTGTTTTCTAGTTTCGTTTGTTGATTCTAATACCAACTTAGAAACTAGTGACCATTTACTAGATTGTAAGTTGGTTTTGAAAATCTTTCTTTGTGTTTTCGTCCTTGTGTGTTTCTTTGCTTATTATTTGGAGTCGGTGTAAACGTTTGGTTCACCTCTCAACACCTCATGGAGTACAAGCAAGCTTACAACACTTGTGAGATTAAAGTGTGAGGAATCCGAGAGGCAAAGAAATAAAGAGAGAGTGTAAGGACCTTTCTTGTACAACTAATTTGTTTATGTTTTGTAGGTAGCTTCTTAGTGACAATGAATAACAATGTTCCTAATTCTATCTTGGCCGAAAATAAAACTCAATTGAGCCGAATGAGATTGAAGGCAAATCTCAGGATGGAGAGAAAGCCGAGGTTCAAAATGAAGTTGTTATGTTCTCGGTTTCTTCTTATTTTGTGGGCTATTTTGGAACCATTTTCATTTGGTTTGTGCCGTGAATTTAAGGTCAAATTCCTCTCAATATGGAGAGGATGATACGGGTACAATCATGAAGATGGACGTTTTTTAGTGTGTTGAATGCAACCTACGGAGTGTACGAGTTGGAATGTGAAAAGGGCTCAAAAGCCGTCCCTCTATTGCACTCCATGGGTTCCATTTTGTTCATTTAACACTAAGAGGCACTTTTGTCATTTTTCCTATTATTGTAATAAGTCTATAAATAGAACATGCTAGGGTTTATTTCATTTGGTTGCTGAATATTGATGTAAGAACACTTGAGAGAAGGCTCTCTAGGCCGAAAACTAGGGCATGGCAAGTGTGGAAATACTTGTGAATGTGTATTGCTTGGAAATATTGGTGCTTGAGCGGTGAAATCCCTCTCGTATCTTTGTAAGAGTGAGTTGTTGCTATTGTAAGTTCTAGGGGTCCTTAGATGGAATAGGTCTATGGGTTCTTGGATCTTATTGTAGTGTATGTCTCACTTCCTATCTTCACATTTCATGTTTTAGTTTGTGTTGTCTAGTTAACTATTGGTTCTTGTTGTTCTTGTAATCGTTGATTCTTGTTATCATAGTGTTGTTTCTTCCTACCATATTGTTGATTATCTCTTGTTGTTGTTGCTGTTTTTAGGTGTCAAATAAACCTATATATCTTGTATTCTTGTTGTGTTTGTCGAATCCGAGAGAGGTCCCCGTTTGGTCCGTAATTTGTTGTGATTTGTGGACTATTTTGGAGTGTGATTTCGTGTTCCCATATTTTGTCCCGTATCAGAGTTAGTTAGTTAGTTAAAGTGAGAGCTGATGCTAAGCTATATAGTTGAGTTTCTTATAAGATTGTCTATAAATAGTGAGGTGTATAGATATTTTGTACAGTTTTCAATCAAAAAATGCAATGAAACAGTTCTTTTTCTTCTTCCCTGCACATTACTTTGTTCAGCTCCTTGAGCTCATCAATGGTGGATAAAACTCATCAATGATAGAATGAGCTTAGACATTCAGATTTTCTCAGATGTAACAAAAGTTACCAAAGAAAAATGTCAGGTGCATTCTTCCACAACTGAACATGGAAGAGGAGCAATCAAAGGACCATTTTTACCACAATGAAACGTAGGAGATAAAGATCAAAAGATACTCCAACATGCAGCATTTCAATAGCAAATCTAATATTAAAATGCTATAAAAACCCAACAATTTATTTTAAAGAAAAACAATCATTCAGCTAAATCAAAACTTGAAAATAGTCAAGTAGAAGAAATAGAACATTGTCCCAAAATTTCTAATACTACTTTATTGAGATCCACTTAGGGATTTCTCGGTTGATCAACACGCTTTTCCAGAGCCTTCCAATTGACATTGCTACGAAATTCTGAGAGATGTAGAAGGAAAAAAAGAGTTAGATCATGAATATATCTAATTATCATATAAACTACAAAGTCATTTTTAATGAAAAATATTTTTGATGTTTGATGATCAATGAACGATAACAATCTTTTGAAACAATATGAATTAAAGATTGAACATAATGTTATTTCATTGAATTGTCGCTAAAACAATATAGGAATTAGCAATGACTAATTAACTTTTATCAGTAAACAAAGTCTATCTCTAATCCTTTTAATTACTGAGTGTTTTGATAAGGATTTCCAAAACTAAAGGTTGAATAATGTCGAAATATTTATTGGTGAAAGTTATATGTCGAAATATTTTTTGGTGAAAGTGATATAACATTAATTTTTCTTTTTTTGCTATAGATATAAAATTTTAAAATTAAATAGTTGTAGAAAGAATAACTTTTCAGACAAGTGTGATAACAAATAGTTTCAACCAAAACGTTTTATAAAATAAAAATTTGAGAAAATAACTTTTATAAAATAATTACCTTTTGCAGAATAACGGCAGTAAATGCATTCAAAAGTTACAGAATTTATCACTTCAATTTTTTTAAAGACGTACTATGCATCCTTGTAAGACCAGAAACATTCATCATTTCCAGAATATCCTTTGGGTAACATTCTACATGATCCACAAGTATGCAATATAATTTAATAACTATAATATTTTCAAATCAAGCCGAGGCACATGTAAATACAAGCTAATATTAGGCATGAGTATAAATTTTATCTATTCATGTTGCTCTTTAGAAATAAATTGAAAAATTTAATTAATAGTAAAATAAACTTTCTTTATTTATCAAGTTGTTGTATACTTTTTATGAATTTGGCATGAAGATCCCCAGTTCACTTAATATTATCATTTTGCTTAACATCCTTGTTATTTTGGAGGTAGAGATGAGCTCTATCTGTCATAGCTTGCTTTTCTAAGAGCTCATTGTGTTCATCACATACAACTGTACAATTATTTTAAGAAGATATCAATTAAAATTGAATTATATCATACATTAGACTAGTTAACTTCACACATATTTATGAAATCTTTTAATTATAAAAATAGAATTACAAGACATACTAAAAATAGGAGTTAGCGATGGATAGTTTATGTCGCTAAACAATAAAATATTCATTATTAATTCTATTTAACGATGAATTTTGTCAAATTCTTTTAGCTCCGAACTATTTAACGATATATAATGGTGAATTTGAGAGAATTTTTTTTCATAGTGTATTCATAATTGATTTAAGCACAATAGATATCACAAGTGAAAGAGTAGGGAAAAAAAATACTTAGAGAGGGGAATTATATCCAAAGCCATAGCTCTAGCCAAAAGTTTAAAAGAATCTAGATTCGGCGAGTGGACATTTCAATTTTTGAAGTTTCTTTCGAGAGCATTGACATTTTTGTTGAAGATGTATCAATCATGATAACTATATCAATACATTTTCAATAAAATAAATTATAAGCAAAATTACTATGAAGATTTATTTCTCATATATAAATTCGATATTAATTTTCATGGTTTATTGCCACTCTTTAATTTATTCGATTGCACATACTTAGGGCTGGGCATATTTTGGTTTAAACCGAAAAAAAAATCAAATCGAAATTTAATTTTGGTTTGATTTTTTGGTTTTTCGGATTGGTTTCGATTTCAAATTTTAGAAATTTTGTTAAACGGTTTGATTTTTCGATTTACAAAAAGAAAATTTGAATAAATCAAAAAATCAAAATTATATAAATAATATATTATAATATATATATATATATATATATATAAATATAAAATTTAATATATATGTAAATATACTAAAAATATAATATAATCTGATATAACATATAAATATATAAACTATAATCATTATTAACCCTAAATCCTAATATACTGCTTTGCTTTGGACCCTAACATTAACGTGACGACTGCAGCGGTGCTCAACCATCCTTAGTTTGTTAGTTCATTTGAAATTTCAACATTGCCAACGACAGTCGTTTGCTCAGTTCGTCACTGCCGTCGGCAGCTGCTGCCGAGTGCGGCCACTGCCGTCACGCCAACGGCGATGACTCAGTGAGGTCGATATTTATGGTTATTTCATGCGTGTTGAATTAATTATATTTGGAAATGAAAAATATGTTTGGAAAAAAGATTATTTTTCTAGAAAAATCATCAATTTTAATTGCTCACTACTTTAATCTTTAAAATCAAAATAAAAATCTGAAATAATCGAACCTATTTTTTAAAAACCAAACCAAATTGAAATAATTTTGGTTTGGTTATGGTTTTCATTTTCACCAATCCAAAAATAAAAAAATCGAACCGATATTCAACAATCAAACCGAACAAACCAAATGCCCACCCCTACACATACTAATAAAAACTTATATTATAATCAATATTTACAAATTTTATACATATTTACATAAAAAATTAAGTAACGTATATTTAGAATGAATAGTTGAATGTGTTATACAGAATAGGAAAAGCATAGTGATGACACACACAAGTATCATACCATTTCAAGTTTGAAAATTATTTAAAACAAGAAATTTGAGGAAAAAAGGCAAATTCAGCTTTCTGATATCAACAAAGTGAATTCAAATTTAAATTAAAATATCCTATCATAATGAAATCATACTTTCACAATATTTGATTATTTAAATAAACTTAAACATGAATATGTATTTTGAGTTATTATTGCTATTATGTTTAAATGGAAAAGTAAAAATAATTTGAATTTTATTGATTAAAATGTCAAGTTTATAATATAAAATTAAAACTTAAAATCAAAATACTCAAATTAAAATAAAACAAAAATAACAATATCGCTTCCTTTATTGTGTATATGTATTACTTTTCTTTTTTTTCATTTTTTTTCCTTTTCTTTTGAATCTGGTGTTTGACATCTATATTTGAACCCAATTATTCTGGATTTGTGTGCGTGAGGTTCATTCAAAGGAAGCACTCCCAATCAAGAATCAAATCTGAGACCTTTAGTTAAGAAAGAAGTAGTCCCATTCGTTGCACCACATTCTTTAGTGGTTGTGTTACTTATCTTCATCAAATGACCAACTTATCGATTCATTCTAGACAATCTAATAGAGCATATTTGAGTAAAATTGGATATACTTATTTTTACTGAAGGTAAAATATTAAATAAAAATTAATGAAAATATTAGAGTTTATTGAAATTTTAATATATAAGGAAGGAAAAGAATAAAGTCAAAATATTATAGAAGTAAAGATGCGTGAGATGTCAAAATGATTGTCCATGATAAAATAATATGTTAAATTAGAGAGGAAGAAAAAACTCATCGAAATTAAGAGGAAAATTTCAATTAAAAAGAAAATTATTTTTCATGAAAATCATATTTTCTTCCTTTTTCTTTCTACATCTAATATAAGATAAGAAAAAAAAATTTCGATCAATTATAATAATAGTCAAATTGGTGTTTCTCTTGGTTTTTCTCTTCCTGCTCTTTTTCCTAATCTTGTGTCGCCTCTACCATCCGAACGACCGTTTTAAAATGGTAGATAGATTGTAAAAATCAAAAGACTTGCACCTTCAAAAATTATTCTTAAGAGATTTAGTTATTTTCTCCTCCGATTCTATATCACTTTGACCTATTGACAAAAATTATTTATTCTTCCCTTTTTCTACAAAAAGATCAAGTGTAAGACAATTTTAAGTTGATTAAATAATTAATAAATTAGTGTCCCTTCAAGGAGATTTGATAAAATTGAAAGGATACAAATTTTAAGATAAAAGTATCGTCCTCCTCAGAAAAGTCATATACTATTTATGGGGAAAGCTAATTGAATAAGTGGCATGCTTATAGTAAGAATAAAAATAAAGTATCTAATTCAATTCTTTACAAACACATAAAACTCATTTTAACTAGTAAAACAACATAAACAAACACAGAAATGATGTTATGACAGCTAGGAAAAGAGAAATTCATAATTTATAAGATAAAAATAAAATTTTAAAAAAGATCGATGTTAGAATCGCAGATGAGAAAATTATCAACATATCAATTAAATCTCTTTTAGAAAAAAAATTACATATAATTTATTTATATCAAAGAATCAAAGATTATAAGTGTAATATAGATTTTTAGAGATTTTACCTGTACACTCCTTACACTTTAGCAAATCAACAATCTCGATAGCAATATTATTAATCTGACTAACTAGAATCATGTGAACTTCATCTATCATTCCAAAATAAGCAGTTGCCACTGGATTATCGCTATCAGAGCCGTCTGCGATGAAATTGTATTAATAATATGCGGTAACCCTAATGAGCAGAGGGAGGATCAATTTATAGAGATTGAGACTTAATTTGGTACGTCCATCAAATAGACGGTGGATGAACAAGATCTATTCTTTATTGAATATTAGTTAAAGACTTTATATTAATTTAGCCACAAATAAAAAAAAGGGAAAAATCAAAATATACCATAAATATATCAAAAGACATTGGTTATCAAAAGATATCAACCACCCTTTTTTTAAAAAAATAAAAAATAAAAATTAAACCCCAAAAGAGAAAAGTATAGGCAAAAGGGGCTAGACCTTACCTTACCATTCTTAATGAGGTAACAAAACCTAGACCAATCAACAAACGTGCAAAAAATCAGAACTAGATATTCTGGGATCATCATAGAGTTTATGTTACACTCTATGATAATATTACAAAGAAGGATGCTTAAGTAATAAACACATATAAAAATGAATGAGAAGTTTGAGTTATCAATCACGAACTCCTTTTTACAAATGTATGAACTAAAAAGGAATGTTGGCCCATCTAAAGTACATTGATATATTCAATCCTTTCCTTCTTCTTCGACCTGCTCAAAATCACTTGAAAATTCATCACTTCTTGAATTTGTTGGGTATTCTTAAAAGTTGTTGACAAAATCACTTGAAAATTCATCACTTCTTGGATTTGTTGGTTATTCTTAAAAGTTGTTGACAATGTCACATGATTTTTCTTTACCAGTGGTGCCTTGGAACACACTCCTCTGTCACCTTATCATCCCAACTTCGATTTCTATCGTGATATATTTTGATCTTTCTATTTCTTTGTTGTCCAGGAGAGATATCAACATCCCTAGATGCACTTGCAAAGCATATATCCAACCTGTCTTCATCCTCACTTTCCTCAAATATATCATCTTTTTGGAGGTTTTCAAAACTCATTGGAGACAATGTATCACTTCCTACCAATTGTTTGGCAGTATGAATTGGAGAAAGGAAATTTAATACACCACTTGAAGTTTGCTTGCAACTTGATGAATAATTATGAAAGGAATTCAATACTTTATCCACCTCTGAATTTGATCAGGAATTTTAGGATTATTTGGATTAATTTGTGACCAACTTTATCTGAGAGAAGATGAAAAGGATTTGGAAGAGAGATGTCCTTTGGAGAAAAAGCTTGAGATCATGGAACATTCCTTGCTAGCTGCACATTAATGCAAGCAGGGAGAGCCATTTCAAATGCCTAAATATTTTTTATGTGCCATCACGGTCCAGTCCTTGCCAATACTGTTATCCACACAAATTGATTTTGTCCATTGATTCATCACCAGTAGCATGCTTTTTACTGATGGAATGTTCAAACGGAGTAGAATTAGAAGGAAACTGCAAATTATCAATTTCTGAATTCTTATCCATCAATTTCTTGGCGACATTCAAGCACAAATACTACCCAAAATATTCACTTCTCGCCACAACGTCGTGAATATGGTCCATATCTGACTATGACGTCTCACCGGTCATCAAATTTGGAGGTTTTAAAGATGTATTATAATCTTGTTCATCAATGTGTTGTTCAACAATTAAGTCCTGGCTTGTAGTCCATATTTAGTTTGATGAAGAGACTAAGACCTTAGAATTCTCTTGAGATTGAACCATCAACTCACGTGCATCCACATCACCTATTGCTATTATTTGCAATAGTTTGTTGCTGCTGAGAATCAACATTTGATGCGACATTGTTATGGACCTCAACATCTGGACGGGAACTTGCCAACAAGTCTGGTTGTTGGTTCTTTTCATGAGGTCTTTGGTCACCATCTTCCCACCCTCTTTGCTCATTCAAAAATTCTCTCAAATTTTTTTGAAATTTTTCTCTAGTAGCTTCTTCTTCACAACCTTCACCGCCAGTATTCTAGATAGTATCTAGCTTATTTTTTAATATTAAACATGTACCTTCATTATGCCCTTGGTGTGTGCACAAATTACATTACAAGGTTAGATTATCATAAGCAATTTCTTGAAAATTTTCTAAAAGCTTACCAGTTTTATTGCCCGGTCAAATATTGAAATGTTATTCGCTCCGAAAGTTTTTCAAGTCAAAAATGTCTAGCAGTGCTCGGTATGGACTTACTTGTGTTGCTATGTCTATAGCTATTGGTTTTCCAATTGTTGTTGCTATAGACAATAATAACCTTTTGGCAAATAGATGTTGAGCCAAGTTCGGCAAAGAAATCCAAACTGCCGCCTTAGTTTTTTTTTATTTGTGGTTAAAATCGATAGAGAATGGGAATATCCTATATTGGTTCTCATTTCCATTCTAAAAAAAATATTTCACTGTTCTTACAAATGTAGTCACATAATTATCATATTGATCGCACCTTTGCAAGAGTTGTCGTGGTGCCAATGAACCAATTAGACAATGACCCTTGATTCCAAAATGTTTCGGTAGCAATGTTATTAGGACCTTCAAATCAAATGCACTTGAAGAGAGTTTAATCACAATTGCTCGATGCAACCCTTACTTGTTAGCAAACACTTCTCTTTCCTTCATTGTAAACTTGAGTGAATGTTCACCATGAATATATTCAATTAGTTTTAGTCGAGTTCTCGTCATATTTTGGGCAGCTTGTCTTGGATTTTGTAATCCAGAATATGATGTTTGTGGATTAGAAATAGGGTTTAATTCTCCCACAACCATAGAATGGGGAGAGATAGACGCGGCCATTGCTTCCCTAAGTTTGTATCAGAGTTGGCTGGAGAGAGAAGAGAGTCGCTTACCTAAAATTGTTATCAACCATCCCTAATTTCTCTCTTAAATAATTTTTTTCTCATTTCAAATGAAAATATTAACTATTCAAAATAAAAATGTCTCAATATTTTTAATGATTTTCGATATATATTTCAATATTTAATTTTTAAAATTTTAAGAATAATTTATGTATAGTTCATACAGAAATTACTTGGAACTTTTTCAGAATTTTTGTGTATAAGTCTAGATAAAATCAATATGAAATATCAATATCCCGCTCAAGGCTTACTTGTACATATTTTAGTATATGAAATGTGCATAAAATATGGTACATATAATTAAGTTACGTTTTTTTTTATTTGTTACACGTTTAAAATCTATATATAAATTTATGCATCTTTAATTTTTTTTTCCGTTTATACATGTTTGTATGTAAGAAATTTATATACAAACTGATGTGAATCATGAATACGAGATTGTTCACTGAATTTGCTATTACATTAAAAAAATCATGGATATAAGTAAACATGTTTTGTGTATGGATGGTGTCTAAAATATGCTAAATTTCACTAATTTAGGTGTATTTTATTTTCTGGGTTATGAATTTTGTATAAAAATTGATGTATCTTTCGACGCTGTTAGTTGCTCGGCAAGTTGTATTATTCGTTAATAAATACACATAGAAAGGTATAAAATATGATTTTTGTAGACACCTAATTTTGTCCCTCCCCGATATCACTTTTACTCAATTTTACGTTATCCTATTGTGTACCCTCAACCATGTAATTATCCCTCCATAAAATGACAAAAATAACAACCCTTAACAATTTATATCTTACTTTTAATTTATCCTAACAAACTTTATCCTAATAACCTAATCCTAACCCCTACCCCACCTCACCCCTACCCACGTACCACCCCACTTACATTTTATCATCACAATAACAAAAATAGAAAAGAAGGGCCCACAGTAACAAACGAAAAAGGCATATAAACACACATAATCATCACAAAGGACCCACATCATCATAGCCATTCTCTTGTTCACATACTCCTTCATTAACGAGAACACAGGGGGGATTTTTTATTTTATTTTGGGAAGGGGATTGCCTCTTCTTCATCATCTGAAGGAACACTCCATTTTTTGGAATCGGTACATAAAACACCACTCAACCTTACCACAAAAAGCATGACCCTCACCTCAATTTTTCCATGGTTTCTTAGGAGGGGGTAGACGCACACACACAGTAACATACATACACGCACAAACCAGTGAAAAGAGATTGGAACAAAGAGGGAGAGAGATCGGAGAAGAAAAATCGAGAGAGTGTTAGGTAGAGAAAAGAGATGCGAGGGAGATAGCAGAAAGGGGGAAGTGATCGAAAACGGGCAAACCCGGCCAGAAAACGTTGGGACTCGCCAGAATCTGTTTTGAATCATCATTTTTTTGCCACCGCCTGAGCTTCCACAAATTTTATTCTTCTATCATGTTGGCTGGGTTTTGGGTTAGTCTATTCTCGCGGTTCGTTTTGGATATTGGATTTCGGGGTTTTCACGATTAAGTGGCCAGTATTCGTGCATTGGAACTCTGTTCATCTCAATCGGTCCATCACTGTCAATCTCGAAGTCGGAATTTGATTTGGAGATTCGTGTTGAGGTTCCAGTTTGAGGATTTTGATTTTGGATTTCTTTATTATCAACAAGGACTAGTTTCATTGAGGTCCATTTCTTCTCCTGATCTTTACTTTATCTTGATTTTTTATTGATGTTGTGGGTGTGGGTGATTTATGTATTTGATGTTGTGTGTTTAGGGATTATGGATTGATGGAATACTTGAGTGGTGTGATTGAATGGTTTTTGACTATATTGCTTTGGGATCACTTGTATTATTTGGTCAGGGAATACCCCGAAGTACTTGTATTATTTTATCCGGGAATGTCCTAAGGTATTTTTGTATCCGGAGGATGTTCGTGATGAAGGTCCAAGGCAACGAGTAAAACGTCAGAGCATAGTTTAGTATAGGTTAGAATAGGATTTATATTTTTTGTATTTTTTTACTTTGGACTATATAATTGGACTGAACATTATATTTTGAATTTTGATTTGGTTTGTGTTTGTTTGCTTGATTGTTGCGTGTTATGTGGTTTATACATTCGTAGTGTCAGAATTAGCCGATACGCTCCACCAAGCGACTGTGGTCGTATCACGGGATCGAGGCGTGTCTAACACCTTCCCCTCGGTCAACAGAATTCCTTGCCGGAATCTCTATTCGCAGATCAATTTAAAGAGTCAAATCGTTTTGAAAAGGATTTTTCAACGGTGACTTGGCACACCGGATTTATGTCAAGTGGCGACTATAAGTTTTGAATGTAAAAATAATTCTTTTTTAGAACAAATCTTCATTTTTGTCACTTACTAATAAAAATCCTTTCAAACCATAAAATGAATCTTTTTGGAGTTAAAAAAGGGGTGTGACAATTTTCATAAAACTTCAGATAACAATTTTGTATCAACTATGTAAGCAAAATTATTCATTGAATTTGTTATTTCCTAAAAGAATTTAAAAAATCAAGAATGAAAATATGAAATTCACGTTGACTAACGTATAAAAATATATGAAATTCACGTTGACTAACGTATAAAATTTGATTCACGAATAAAATTTATATTGCAAGAAAATAAGGAAAAAATAAATATTTGTGTATGAAAAAATTAAGAATAAAATGTGGATTTCAACAATCTGATCGAAGTGTATGCAATGAAATCAATTTAAAGTAATTATTAATATCAATGAAAATAAAGTATGAAAGAACTAAGAAATGCATATGAGAGAAATTTACGAAAAGACATCATTATTAAATTTTTTGAAAGGATTAACAAATATAAAAAAATTACTTAAGAAAGTGAAAGAAGGAGAAATTTAGGATTTCTTATAATCCTTTTACCGTATTTTCTTTCTTTTCTTTCTACTTTGTTAAATGGAGGATTTGAGTAAAAAAAAGTGTAAAACAGTAAGGAGAAAATTAAGAATTTATTATCAATCCTTTATTTTAGAAAATAGATGAGGGAGAAAGATAAATTCAAATATTTAAGAGAGATTTTAACTAATATATATATATATATATATATATATATGTATGTATGTATATAATAGAATTTTTTTAGAATATTTTTTATAAATCTGCAATAGCTTACAATTAAAAACTTAATTCAACAAATATAAAAAAAAAATATAGCTATAGTTTATAATAAATAATTTAAAAAGTACATACAAAATAATTTTTACATAAAATAATGGTAAATTGACACAATGTAACAATTTATGATCCAATTTGACATCAAATAACGATATTTAACATTTTTAGCCGAAATAAATAACCCATAAACTTTTTCTCTCTCTTTCTATGAATTGTTCTATAGTATATATGAATCATTTTCTAGTTTTTTTGGAAAATCAAGTGATCTAAGAATCCAAAGGAAAAATGCACCAATTTTTTGTTCCCCCATTAACGTGCATGCATGTGGTGCAGAAACAACTGCAGAAATGCGAAATGCTGCCTCGAAAGGGATGAAACCCTTCGAGGAAATAACACACTGTTTTGAGAAAAGGTATGATTGTTTGGATGGTTGTGGTTGTTCGAAAAATACACACTATTTTGAATGGACAGTGTTAGGAATCAGGCAGAAATAAAGCAAACCACAAGCAGAAAGAAAATAAGAACACACAGATTTATGTGAAAATCCTCGCGGAAAAAACCACAAGCATAGGCAGAGGATGTTTCACTATAATGAAAGAAGAGGAGTACAATGTAGAGAATGAGTATTTTCTAGATACCCAAAACAACTCACTAAATGCACTTATATAATATGTTCATACAAAAAAGTCCTAGGCCCAAAAATCATAAACGTCTACGGGCCTATCGGCCCGATCCCTATGCTACCACCACAGACCCCACTGAAAATCACAAACATGGATCGCATCAAGAAACTTTCTGGGCCGGATCAACAAAATTTGGGTCACAACTCTAACAATCTCCACCTTGACACGAATTCTAATTCAGAACTCAAATCCATTTCAAGAAAAACTCTCCACCTCTTCTACGAAAGCCACTAAGGGCACATCTTAACAGCTAAAACTAACGAAGTCCAAGCAATGCTCAAACTTGGCATTTGGTAGTTCCATGGTTATCATATCAGCAGGATTATCATGAGTACTAATCTTGCTCACCACAATATCACCACGAGCAATAATTTCACGCACAAAATAATATAGAACATTAATGTGCTTTTTCCTCTCGTGAACATTTGATATTTCATAAGGAAGATAGCACTCTGATCGTCGCAAAAGACTGTAATAATCTGTAAGTTTTTTCCAAGTTCACCAAACAAACCTTTCAACCAAATAACTTCCTTAAAAGCCTCTGTAATAGCCATATACTTTGCCTCAGTAGTTGATAAAGCAACCATAGTCTATAAGGTAGCTTTCCAACTAATAGAACAATAATCAATGGTGAAAACATAGCCTGTAAAGGATCTCCTTTTATTATGATCTCCTGTAAAATCAGAATCAACATATCCGATTACTCCATCTCTATTTTTTCCAAAATGCAAACAAACATTAGCAGATCCATGCAAGTATCTGAAAATCCGCTGAACTGCTTTCCATTGTTTTTGCTAAGATTTTCCATGTATTTGCTGACTACACTGATGACATAAGATAAATCTAGTTGAGAACACACCATCGCATACATAAGAGACCCGACAGAACTAGAGTATGGAACTCGAGACGTATAGTCACACTCATCATCTATTTGTAGAGATAAAGTGGTCGAGAGTTTGAAGTGAGCTGCCAATGGAGTACTTACAGGTTTGGCATTTTGCATATTGAACCTGTGAAACACTTTTTCGATTTATCCTTTCTGACTCTAGTATAACTTACAATTCTTTCCATCCCTCAGAATCTCCATACCAAGAATCTTCTTTGTTGCACTTAGATTCTTCATATCAAACTCCTTACTGAGCTGGGTTTTAACTTTTATTATCTCTCTTATAGCCTTTGCTACAATCAACATATCATCAACATACAAGAGAAGAGAGTAATCTACAGATATTCTATAGTCTGTGAGATAATAGTGTGGGAGTAATATTGTAGTGAGTTTTGAGAAATAAAAGTGTGTTGTTTCATTTATAAAGAGTAGTAGTCTTTTGACACTGTCAAGTTTTAATCACTATTATTGTATTCCTCCATTGAGTATTTTATTCACCCCATTATAATATTTGGTGTCGTTGTTACTCTCTTGCTATTACTATTTTGTGTGGATATTATCTTGGGTGGGTATATTTATTTTCCCAACACTAAATGTGGAGGTGGAGTGGAATAGATTATTTGTGCACATTCTAGGATGGAACCACTATGGTTTTGTTCATATTAAAGAGGAACTTGTTTCTAATAAATTTGGGTCAAGGGATGTGTTCTGAAATGAACCATGGCATGTGGTATATAGAGTTTGCAATGATGGCAATAGTAGTGTTGGGTTTGGTACTTGATTTAGTAGGAGGAGTGACGACGAGAGAGAACTTTGACCAAAAAGATTAATTTGAAGTTTCGAAAGGTTTTCATTATTAAGTGACAAAATGGAGATTTGTTTTGAAAAGGACTTTTTGTATTTAAAAATCAGAGTTGCCACTTGGCATAATCCGGTGTGACAAGTCACCTTTCAAAATCCTTTTCAAAATGGTTTTGACTCTATAACTGATCTGCGAACAGAGATTCCAGTTAAAGAATTTTGTTGACCGAGGGGAAGGTGTTAGGCACCACCCCTCGATCTCATGGTTCGACCATGGTCGCTTGGTGGAGCGTATCGGCTAATTTGACATTATGAATATCTAAACCACACAAAATCACACAAAACAATCAAATAAACAAACAAAACAAATCCAAAATTATAGTGTCCAGTCTTATTATTACAATCCCGAAATAGAAAAATGTGAAAATATAAGCCTATTCTATTTTATGCTAATTCTAAACTACACTCCCTTGCTTTCTCTACCTGACGTTCTGAGCCTTGATCGTGCATTATCTTCAAGTATATGGTACTTCAGGGCATTCCCCGAATAAATCAATACAAACCCCTCGGGGTATGCCCCAACCAAATGAATACAATAGATCCCAATTCATAAATCAAAACCATTCCACAAACATTTCATCATTCGACAATCACAAATCCTAAGTTTTGCGTACCCCCTATCGCTTTCCTATCTTATGCTACTATTATGTTCAACATAATGAATCAAAATTAATCCAAATACAATTACATCCCTATGCATTTCATTCAAACAATCGATTCAAATTACTTCATTAATCTCCGATTCCCATCCCCAAATTTATACATGACAGGTTTAAACATAAGAACAACTATCCATTAATATCATCATCGATTTCATGCTTACGACTACTTATTCAGGTAAAATAGCACCAATTATCAACAAAATAGTTCAGTCAACAAACAACGCACTACCACAACATCCATGTACCAAATATCATAAACAAGAAAGTCAAAAGAGTAAAGATTAGAAATGAACCTTCAAAGAACAAATTTCGTTGAGAATAATGTTTAAGAAGGGCCAAACTTAGAATCCCAAATAGAATACCTTGACAACGAACTAAAATTCAACTCGGTATTTGAGAAATTGCAACCTACAATAGACCATGATGAACAGACTAACCCAAACCAAATGCAGTACCTACATTGACTGATTTCAAAATTGATTTGGATAAAAATGGGTGACGTTGTTGTTGTTCGTCTGGACGTCGTAAATCGATCTGGACCAAATTCAAAACCAGCAAGACAAACTCAATACGAACTCCTAAATCGATAATTTTGAACAGAATTGTGAATACAAAACAAAAACTAGTTTGACCAAGAATAGGAATTCCGAAAACAAACCACGCACGAACCCATTTCCGATCCGGCAAAAATAGACAACTCCCTCCCAAAATCCGGCGAGCTGAGTGGGTTTCCCCTTACTTTTTTTTGTTTTCTTCTCAGTTTCCCATCTCTGATCTCCCTCTCTCGCACATGATTCACTCTTGTTCCCAACTATTTTTTGTTCTCAATAGCTGGGTATGTGGCTGGCAGTGTGGATTTCACTTCGGTGAGGGTCCTTTTCCAGTGATAGTGGTGTGTATATGTGATAGTGTGTGTAGTTCACTTGGGACCAAGAAAAAGAAAAAAGAAATGGAGTATGTATGTGATGGATGAGGTCCTCCGTGAGAATGAGTATTGCTGTGATGACGGAGAAGAAAAGAAAATTCTCCACTGTGTGTTATGTATCTATGGTGAAGAAGCCATTAAGATTATTCTGTGTGGATGTTGAGAAAATGAGGAATTTTTGAAGTGTTCTTCTATGCCCATGGTCAATTGAGAGTGGTGAGTATATGGGTCTATGTGTATGTGCAAATTATGCCCCCCTCTAATTCTCCTCCCTCAACTTGATATTATTTTGAAGTATATAAAAATGGAAAAGATCCCTATGAGTTATATCCCCCAATTCTCGTAGCCCCCTCTTATTTTTTTGTTGTATATGTTATTTGTTATGAACAAAGAAGGAAAAAATGTGAGATGGAAATGGGTAAGGACACGTGGGTAAGTAGGGTAGGGGTAGGGTGTGGATGAGGTGTAAAAATTAGTTAGGATAAGGGAATATTTTGGGATTGGTGATTTAATTTGTTAGGATTTGTTGTATTTGTTTTCTTGTGGGGAAAATATAGAATGGGTGAGAGTACAGTAAAGTGAGGTAAAAATGAATAAAATGGGACTTGGGAGGGACAAAATTAGATGTCTACAGCATGCCCCTTTTGAATGTAAACATGAAGTGTTTTCAGACAAAGAAGTAGACAACGAGACAAAATTTTATCCCGACCATTATTCAAAAAGAATGAAATAGAAGGAAGGAGGGAAACCAAGTCTTGAGTTTGGAAATCATACCCATCCCTAGTTATGAGGGAATCAAGTCATAGGTATCTCAAAGGATTGAAAGGAGAGGGACTATACCAAGTTGGAGAGTCAAGTGAGGTTCCATCGGGGTTCTGATCTGCGGCTCTTTCATTACATCAAAAAGTAAAATTACGAGTTAAAACATAAATAAAATTACAAAAATCCTATCTATGAGGCTTCTTTTGGACTCTTGACTTGAGTTTCATCACCCTATTCTTCAGGCGGGCTCTTGACTTGCAATTTCTTCAACTTGTTGCCTGACTTTCAATTTCTTCACCCTATTCTCCAGGTGGGCTCCTGACTTACTATTTTTCAATTTGTTGACTTTCAATTTCTTCACCTTATTGTTTTACCTTCCATTTATTCGCCCTGTGCTTCGGGCGGGCTCCAATGTTGCTTGAATTATCAAAATAAGGAAGTGCATCTTCTTACAGATGTTGCTTGAATTACCAAAACAAGGAAGTGCATCTCCTTACCAATGCCGCTTAAATTACCAAAACAAAGAAGTGTGTCTCCTTACCAATGTTGCTTGAATTACCCAAATAAGGAAGTGTGTCTCCTTATAAATGTTGCTAGAAATACCCAAACAGGAAAATGCGTCTCCTTACCAATGCCTTTTAAATTACCAAAATAAGGAAATGCGTCTCCTTACCAATGCCGCTTAAATTACCAAAATAAGGAGGTGTGTCTCCTTACCAATGTTGCTTGAATTACCCAAACAAGGAAGTCCGTCTCTTTACAAATGTTGCTTGAATTGTCCAAACAAGGAAGTGCGTCTCCTTACAAATGTTGCTTGAATTGCCCAAACAAAGAAGTACATCTCCTTACAAATACCGCTTGAACTACCAAACAAGGAAGTACGTCTCCTTATAAATACCACTTGAATTACCAAAAAAGAAAGTGTGTCTCCTTACAAATGTTGCTTGAATTGACCAAGCAAGGAAGTGCGTCTCCTCAAGATATTTGATTATGAGCTTCACATTGGTTTTTTATTACCAGACCTATGCAGCAACATTGCCTCTTGCATTTATAGAAATGAGAATATTACAGCCTCTGATGTCTAGGCTTTGAAATTCTTGATCTGAATGTAACATGTGTTCCTATTTCATACAAAGAAAACTTGTGAGTTTAAAAACATGGTGGCTGGTTTGTGGCTGTAGCTTTCGCGGAAATCGCTCTTTCCCCCATCACATTTAACCTTGCTTCCAACCATTAGCATATGTCATCGACTTGTTGCATCATTGACCAAACTCAGATTATCAAGAGTGACTCTAAAACAAACACATTATCTCTGCTTTGTCGTGCTTCTCAGATAAACCCTTTGAACCTTGGTATTTCCATGAGTTACCAGACTTGTCAGTTGATAAAAATTTCTGCATGTCTTATTTCGGCTCACAATCATGTCTCTTTCATGTGTTGGACTTTTGTATTGCTTTACACAATTGAAAAGCTGGTAGCCAGTTTTGAAATCTTTTCTCACTTATTTTGATATGGACTTGACTCAAAGACAATAGAAAAATGACGATGACTTTTATTTGGACAACTGACTCAAGAAAATAAAATAAAAACAAAAGAAGAAAGAAAAAACAATGAATGTCCCCATTTGAAACAAAGAAATGAAAAATTATCTAGAAATGACAGTCAACTCTAATGATTATTCCATGCATTTTGGATTAAGCTGCCTGATCTTTCCATCCAAACTTTCTACCAATTGTTGTTAAATTAATGGCTATGAAACTGAGTTGTTTCTTTAGGTCAATTGCCTTTAAGACTTCATTCGGCTAGTGACACCTTGAAGGGTTTTTACCAACAAGCCTTTCTCATTCTCTTTTTTCTCAGTTCACCATTGACTTATGGTGTTTGTGAGGATTTTTCACCAATGAGACTCTTATTTACATTTTTCCCAACTCACAGTCATCTTACAGTACCTGTAAGGGTTTTCATCGATAAGACTCTTTTATTTTTATCTCTCTCGACTTACCATCACCTTATGGTGACCGTGAGGGTTTCACCAATAAGACTCTCTCATTTTTATTTCGCTCCTGATTCCTTATGCTGAGAAAGAAAAGTAGTTCCCAAAATGCATCATCATATCTCTTGCATGCCTAGCCTTAACATTCTCAAAGACTGATTTGAAGGTCTTTCTTTGGTTGTACCTTGACATTTGGATAGGGTTATAAAGAAAGGATGACATGAGGCTTAAATGACTCTTGAAGTGGGGAAGGACTTACAACTTTTGGAATCGACTCAAACAATGAGGATTAACCCATGCCCCAGTTTCTTTGGCTAGGTGACTCTAAGATATTTATTTGGTTGGACCGAGCCCAGAGTAGGGCAGCCTACGTATCTTACCCTTGAAAGAGGAGAATCAGGTCATGCGTAGTTTTGGTGGCTTGTTTTGCTTGATTCTGATTTATTTTTTTCTTTTGAATTTTTTTATTTGTGATTTTCCTGACTTTATTTTTCTTGACACTCTTTTTTCTTTTTGGACATATTTTTTCTTTTTTTTTTTTTTGAAACTTTTTGACTCTATTCTTTTGCTCGACACTTTTCTTTTGAGTTTTCCTGACTCTATCTTGATTCCAAAAGAAGGGTATGAAAGAAAATAGGACTAAAGCTTAAATGGGGTAAACAAAGGATGACACAATATTTGGATAGCAGAATAAAATGTCTTCATCATATCAATCCTTAAAAAATACAAGTACATATCATTTAATATAGAAGTAAAAGATGAAAATCATTTGACATCTTTTGCAGCATTAACTTTGACTGAGTCTGTGCATCACTACTTCTTCCACAAACTCCACCTTTATTGTACATTCCTCACATCGAATGACTCATGCTTTCGTGGAGCTAATTTTTCTGTCCCTCGGGATCACACATCTGCTATTTGACCTAATTGAGCAATGTTTTTCAATTGATGACCAAATTATTCTTGTGATTCCTAAAATAATTGCCTTAATTTTTAAAGAAGGCTTGAACTTGTCACCAAATCAGCACTCTACCTATTTTCTCAGATGCTCTCTTTTTCTAACTTTGACCCTCTGATTCAATGTTTCATGGTTAAGCTGGATTTTAAGATCCGGCTGGAAATTCCCCAGGCATGTCATAACACTAGAATCAACATAAAATATGATGTGTAAAGAAAACAAACACATATTTAAAACACAAAGGGAAAGGGACATTTCATTTAGTTGAAATAAAAGATAGAAAGGTTTGAACATAAAATACATAGGGACAAAACAAGATAGATCCCAAACTACAACCTTGAAATAATTTGAAAAACAGAAAAGAAAACAAAACAAACTACCAAACCTGTTCCTAGTAGGTAGAGGGGTGACTTCTCAATGACTAGAGCTTTCCTCACTGTCAATGGTCTGCACCATAATTTATTTATCTTGAATTATTTTTTCTATTTCGCTTTTCAAAGAACGACAATCTTCAATACTGTGACCCTAAACATCAGAATGATATGTACATCATACATTAGCATCAAAACTACTTAAATGTAGGTCAGGAGTATACACAAGGAGAGGAGTGATCATGCCCTGCTGTACCAATCTCTAGAATAAACTTGCATACAACTCTCCAATTTGTGTGAAACCATCCGTCAACTTTTGTTTCATTTCATCATTTGGCTTAAATTGAAAACTAGTCCTAGAAGGGCTTCAGTATGTATGTGGAGTTAGAAGATGACTCGACAGAGTTGGTGTGCGCCAGTATGGGTAAGATGGAGGTTGAACATATTATTGTGCATTATACACTTGATATGGAGGTGGGGAAATAGAATATAATGGATTTTGGGAAAGATTCTGTGGAGCTTGGGTATAAACTTAGGTTTGAGTCTCTGGGTAACGATGGTGTGGTCCTCTTGGTCGTGCCTGTTGTCCAACTACAATGGCAGATACATCTTCCTCATACTTTTTCCCTCCGACACATCCCAAACCATTTTGAATTGCTTGAGCAGTCGCTTTTAATGTTGTAAAACTCACAATGCGGCCAGTTTTAATTCCATCCTTTATCATCTTCCAGATTTTAAGGACCTCAATAAATGTCTTGCCTAATGCAAGTAACAAGTGTTGATAATATGTTTCATCCTGCTCTTGAATAAATACCTCTACTATCTTACTTTTTTTCATTGACGGTTTCACCCTAGCAGTTTGTTCATGCCACCTAATCGCATACTCTATGAAAGTTTCAGTATTTTTTTTCTTCATATTAGTTAGGGATTTCTCATCAGGAATCAACGCCACATTGTATTGGAATTGTTGCACAAATTCATTAGCTAGTTCATCCCAACTAATCCACTTGTTGATGTCTTGGTCAACAAACCATTCTGAAGCTAGGCCTAAAAGACTCACCGAAATATGCCATGAGTAATTCTTCCTTCCTCTCAGCACCCCTTAGTTGGTTGCAATAACATCTCAAAGGTGCTACAAGATTACCATATCCATCATACTTCTCAAACATCGGCATTTTAAAACCAACAGAAAGATGAACCCCTGGAAATATGCATAGATATTTATATGAGACACTTTTGTACCCCCAAAGTCCCTAGAGGTCTTTCATAGCCAGTTCCAAACTTCTCAGTTTTCTGGTCATTTCCTCTTGTTCTTCTGTTATAACAAGCTTCTCAGAGTTAAGAGGAAATTCAGGTGGGTGAGTATAGCCATAAAGATTAGTCAACTTAAATGTGGACTCAATAGCATGATGTTAATCAACAAAAATATTCAATACAGGCTCTCTCGCAGAGTGGGGAGGCACAACTTGTGGATAAACCTCAAAATTAGGAGCTTCGTGTGGGAGTGGTGCTGCAAAAACATGAACAGTGGGTAGAGCCGAGCATGTGGTAGCTTTGTGTTGAGGAGTGGGGAAATGAATATTGAAAGTGTTTGGATAGTGTAGCCCCGAAGCAGGTCCTGATGCATGTTGTGGTGTGTCAATAAAAATAGGAAACTGTGTATGTGACACTGGAGGCAAGCTATAAATATATTCCAGATTATTAGCATGAAATGAAGGAGGTGGCAACCCATTAGCCCAAGCTCGATGCATTTCTATCAGTTGTTGCCTTAATTTTTGAATCTCTTTATTAGCTCCTAAATTCTCATTGTCCGAACTCCCTATCTGATCAGTGACAACAAACTCGATATCCTTGTTGGCCATAACTTTCTCTGTGACTTGGTGCAATATGGAGGAACAACTAAAATGCCACAAACCAACCACCTTAAACTAACTGAACAAGAGATAGCAAATGCGTTAGAATTCAACATTTTTTTTCAAAATCTTTTTTTTTTCTTTTTGAAAAGGTCACCGAACCCAATAGGGGCGCCTACGTATCTCACCCCCGAAAGAGGAGAATCAAGTGTGCGTAGTTCGTGAAGTCTTGCCAAAATGGTCAATTAATTCTTTTTCCTTTCTTGTTTATCCAGAAACTTCAAAAATAACAAATTGTCAAAAGAATTGACGAAAATCTTTTTGTATTTTTCAGGTTTAAACTCCTTATACGAAACGAAACCTATGATTACGAAAGAAAAATCTTTTTGGGTTTTTAACTTTTGAATTTCATACGAAAATGAGAATTGAAGCTATTAACAAAAAATCCTTTTTGTGATTTTCTTTTACAGATGTATAGCAAACACCTACTTTAAAGGAAAATTGAAGAAAATCTTATTTTAGATTTTCCCAATAAGATTCCCGAACCCACAATAGGCTGCCTACGTATCTCACTCCCGAGAGAGGAGAATCATGGGTGCGCAGTTCGTCCAGATTGGACAATTAAGGATTAAATGACAAACTAAACCCTGAATTGAGAGACACGACTAAAGACATACAAATAAAATCTTTATGGATTTTTAATTAGAAACTAACACCAACAACTATGAAAGAAAAAAGATCTTTTTGATATTTTCGTTATATAAAAATGTACAAAGCTCCTATTGAAAGGAAAATTTTTTTTGGACTTTTCAAATTGTGAATACTTACTAAAGAAATAAAAGGAAAATCTTTTTAACGTTTTGGATTTTTTGGGAAATGAGTGCAAAAAGTAAAAAAATATTTTTTTTTGAATTGTGAAAAACAAAAGTCATAAAGAACCCTAAAAACAACCAAATCTCATTTTTTTCACTCTTTTTTTTCTTCCTTTTTTTCAACAATTTCTTGCCTACACACTTTACTTCTAACTCATGTTTTTTCCCAAATTAGTCTGTCAAATTACCATGTTACCCTCAAAGATGCAACATTTAGCACTTAGGGATGATTTTAGAGGTGAATCTCGTACAAAGGTCCACGTAGGTCCCGCTAGGTCTCAATATGATGCAAATAAACATGATCTAAAGGCTAACCTATGCTAGGGTCCACTAACAAGGCTGTTTGGGGGAACGTATGGTCGATAGTGAATTGCTTTAGCTGTCCACCTACTCCATACAACCCAACGACACCCCCTCCTAAAATAAGGGTGACTCAACTATAGGTCGTGTACATACATATACTATGAACTTATTGCAGAAAGAAAGACTCGGGTTATCCAAATGATGCCAACTATAAAGCGGTAAAACATAAAGTAAAAATTGTAAACAAAGAGCATGTAGGCACTCAACAATGATAAACAATGACACAAAAAAACACAAACAAAATGTCTATATACCTATAGTGCCAAGCTAAGACGATACAAACTCCAAAATAAGATCGAATTCTGAAAAATCCCTAGTAGAGTCGCCAGAGCAGTCACACCCCTTTTTTTTTACCAAAAAGATTAATTTAAAGTTTCGAAGGATTTTCATTATTAAGTGACAAAATGGAGATTTATTTTGGAAAGGACTTTTTATATTTAAAACTCAGAGTCGCCACTTGGCATAATCTGGTGAGCCAAGTCATCTTTGGAAATCCTTTACAAAATAGTTTTAACTCTATAACTGATCTGCGAACAGAGATTCTGGTTAAGGAATTCTGTTGACTGAGGGAAAGGTGTTAGGCACCCCTCGATCCCATGGTTCGACCATGGTCGCTTGGAGGAGCGTATCGGCTAATTTGATATTATGAATATATAAACCACACAAAATCACACAAAACAATCAATCAAACAAAAAAACAAAACAAATACAAAATTATAGTGTCTAGTCCGATTATTACAATCTCAAAATAGAAAAATGCGAAAATATAAGCCTATTCTATTCTATGCTAATTCTAAACTACACTCCTTTGCTTTCTCCACCGGACGTTTCGAGCCTTGATCGTGCGTCGTCTTCAAGTACATGGTACTTCAGGGCATTCCTCGGATAAATTAATACAAATTCATCGAGGCATCCCCCAACCAAATGAATACAATAGATCCCAATGCATAAATCAAAACCATTCCACAATCATTTCATCATTCAACAATCACAAATCCTAAGTTTTGTGTACCCCCTATCGCTTGCCTATCCTTACGACGGACTATCTTATGCTACTATTATGTTCAATATAATGAATCAAAATTAATCTAAATTCAACGACATCCCTATCCATTTCATGTCAAACAACCGATTCAAATACTTCATTAATCTCCGATTTCCATCCCCAAATTTATACATGACAGCTTAAACATAAGAATAATTTTCCATCCATATCATCATTGATTTCATGCTTATGACTACTTATTCAGGTAAAACAACACCAATTATCAACAAAATTGTTCAATCAAAAAACAACGCACTACCACAGCATCCATGCACCAAATATCATTAACAAGGAAGTCAAAAGAGTAAAGATTAGAAATGGACCTTCAAAGAACGGATTTCATTGAGAATAATATTTAAGAAGGCCCGGACTTAGAATTCCAAATAGAATACCTCGACAATGAACTAAAATCCAACTCGGTATTTGAGAAATTATAACCCGCAATAGACCACGATAAACAGATTGACCCAAACCAAATGCAGTACCCACATTGACTAATTTCGGTATCGATTTGGATAAAAATGGGTGACTTTACTGTTGTTCACCTGGACGTCGTAAATCGATCTGGACCAAATTCAAAACCAGCAAGACAAACTCAATATGAACTCCTAAATCGATAATTTTGAACAGAATTACGAATACAAAACCAAAACTAGTTTGACCCAGAATAGGAATCACAAAAACAAACCACGAACGAACCCATTTCTGATCTGGCAAAAATAGACCACCCACTCCCAAAATCTGGCAAGCTGATCGGGGTTCCCCTCAATTTTTTTTGTTTTTTTCTCAGTTTCTGATCTTTGATCTCCTTTTCTCACATACTATTCACTCTTGTTCCTGAATATTTTTTGTTTTAAATAGTTGGGTGCTTGAATGGCAGTGTGGATTTCACTTCGGTGAGGGTCCTTTTTCGGTGACAGTGGTGTGTATATATGATAGTGTGTGTATTTCTCTTGGGACCAAGAAAAAGGAAAAAGAAATTGAGTATGTATGTGATGGGTGAGGTCCTCCGTGAGAATGAGTGTTGCTATGATGGTGGAGAATGAGGTCCTCCACTGTGTGTTATGCTCTATGGTGAAGAAGCCATTGAGATTATTCTGTGTGGATGTTGAGAATGTGAGGAATTTTTGAAGTGTTCTTCTGTGCCCATGGTCAATTGAGAGTGGTGAGAATATGGGTCTATGTGTATGTGCAAATTGTTCACCCCTCTAATTCTCCTCCCTTAATTTGATATTTTTTTGAAGTATATAAAAATGGAAAAAATCCCTATGAGCTGTATCCCCCAATTCCTGTGACCCCCTTTTCCTTTTTTTGTTATATATGTAATTTGTTATGAACAAAGAAGGAAAAAATATGAGATGGAAATGGGTGGGGTCATGTGGGTAGGTAGGGTAGGGTAGGGGTAGGGTGTGGATGAGGTGTAAAATTTAGTTAGGATAAGGGAATATTTTGGGATTGGTGATTTAATTTGTTAGGATTTGTTGTATTTGTTTTCTTGTGGGGAAAGTATAGAATGGGTGAGGGTGCAATAAAGTGAGGTAAAAATGAATAAAATTGGATAGGGGAGGGACAAAATTAGGTGTCTCAGCAAACACAGAGGCAAACGAAGATACCATGGCATGATTTTATACACAAATGATCAAACAATAACATGATAAGCACCACAGAAGAGTTCCTATGAACATGCTTTCTAATACGTTAAAGCATCCAATGAGTAAATAGATAATTAAATATCATCGTTTTAGGTACTTACAGGTGAGCAGCAATAAGAAATAATAGAAATAATAAAGATGAACACTTGTGAGAATATGATGCGGGGATCCCACTAAGCCTCCCAGAAAACCTAAGAAGAATATCTAATTGCTTTTGCATTAAAATAATCAATGATTTTTGTTAGGAAAGTAATGATTGTGTCACTTGTCCGTTAACAGAAAAGAAGAGTTGTTTATATAGTGGGAGAGTAGAGAAGTAAAAGGTAAAGAATAGGTAATAAAATCAATCAGTGTCGATATGAAAGGAAAATAAAATATTCTGTAAAATCAGTTAGTAAGTTAATCAATTGAGTAGGCGAGAGATATGCTAATTCGTCGGTTAAGAAAACACTTTCCTTTAAATAAGTGATCCAATCAATCAAAGGGAAAAGTAAACAAGGTAAAAGAATATTCAAGAAAAATTCAAATCTGTGGATTGAATCCCCAAGAGGAACAAAATATGTTAAGTTACCATAAATGTATACACACATATATCAAGTATATGCAAAGAAAAATAAGAAAGCTCACACGGAAAATTTCTGCCATACATATGTAACCATGATGCCATTATTTTGTTTAAAAAAAATATACAACAAACCAATCGATAAACATATTCTCATTCACATACAAGTTATAAATATTCAAGTAATATTTACTAAAAATGACTCAAAAGAAAGAAAAAGTTGTCTCAATTTCAACAAGGAAACTGAATCAATTAACATCATACCAAATAAGAGAATCTTCAATTAGTAAAACATCTATTACGACATGAAATATCATCAACCAAATATGAGAGAAAATAATAAAATGTCAGTGTAAGGCAAAGTAAAAATCACTCACGTAATTATCCCTTCAAGAATAACCCAATTCACATCAACTCGTCAACAGTCTATCTCACTATGTAGGAATTATGATGAAGTGTCAAGACATGAGTATATGCTAAATTATTTCTAACGCCACAATTGATAGAAATTGGGGTTCATCACACATGATAATCTAAACAAGTAGTCAATAACGAATTATAAAGAATCGCACCAAAACATCAATCGGACTCTGTCAGTTTTAAACCTTAACTTTGTCAAAGAAAAGAAAAGAAGAGGATAGGATTAATCAGACATACAACTTCAACATGTAAACAAACCTGTGGATGGGTTATTGAGAGCCCAACTTTTTTTAAAAAAAATGGGTCAGCGGTGCGGAGAAGGTTGGTGGCGGGTGGATGGGGAAGATGACTTGGGGCAGCGACGGTTGGTTCGCAGAGGAGATTAGAGCGTAGGGGGTCTCATGGTGATGTAGGAGCGGCGCTGGCGTGCTGGTTCATCGCCGGAAGGGGAAAATGGAGGGAGAGATGGTGATAGAGGCGGAAGGGGCTGATGGCGCGGTGCTGGCAGCGGCAAAGACAGACGGTGAGATGCAAGGGAGGAAGCTGTAGTCGCTGGTCATTGTTGTTTTGCCGAAGACGTAAATTTCTCCAGTGGTTGAGGCAGTGGTGGATTGTTGCGGCATTAATGGTGAACGGAGGGACGGCGCCAGAGCAGGCTGGTCGCTGGCTGTTGTTGGACGGTATTTAGGATGATTTTTCTAGAGGGAGAAGAAAGGGAGGTTTGTGGAGAGAGGGAGAGATAGAAGGATGAGAAAGGGAGAAAGAGGCTGATAGGAATGAAAAATTAGGGTTAGGTTTGGTTTTGGTTGTATAAAAGGAAGATAAATAGGATTTAATCTCAATCGTTAGATCAATCTTGATCAACGGCTGACATTTAAGCTTATGTGGAATTAAAAATGTGACAAGGATCAAAATAGATTACGCTAAAATTGACGTAAATATGGCTAAAATTGACATGAATAAAATGTAAATTGGCTAGATTTTTAATAAATAAGGTAAAAATTAAGCTATAAGATAAATAAATTAGACAAATTGATTTAAAAAATAGGTCGTTATTTAAATTAAAGTAGAGATAATAATATATATTAATAATAATAAATAAATAATAAATTATAATAATAAATAATAAATAATAACATATATAATAACAATGTTAATAATAATAAATAAAAATAATAAGATAAATAAATAGTATTAAATAATGAAAAACTAGACAATGTGTTTTGAGAAAAAAAATGTGAGTGTGCACAATTACGTGAAAAAATAATTTAATAAAATTACATAAAATATCATATTTAAAAATTATAAAATGATGCTAAAAGATGGTAAAATAATTTATGCATTTTTCTGAATTATGAATGTGATACGTCAGTACATATTTAATATAAAAATAATGTGTAAAAATATTGATATTTAAAATTAAATAATTTGGTAAAAATAACAGCCTAAAACTGATATCGGGATGTCAAAATTGGGTGTTAACACCCATCGCATGTCAAGGGGTGTCTTTTTGAATGATCACCTAACTTTATTTAAGGAAATTGTCTCTGATTTAGAGACTCTGGAGGTTAAGTACAATGAGGAAGATCTAGGGTTAATTTTTCTATGTTCGCTACCTGCATCATATTCGACCTTTAGGGATACAATTTTATATAGTTGTGATACCCTAACCCTAGCTGAAGTCTATGATGTGTTGTTCTCTAAGGAGAAGATAAAGTATCTTGTAAATGGGTCTGTGACTCAAGGAGATGGTCTCGTTGTTCGAGGAAGGACTCATGAGAGGAACTCTAGAGGTGATGACTAGAATAGGTCAAAATCTAAAAACAGAAACAAAACCTATAATTACTGCCAGAAGAAGGGCCATATCAAATCTGAGTGTTATAAGTTATAGAATAGAAATAAATGGGAAGCTGAAAACTAGAAAGCAAAACAATCAGAGAAGTCCGGTGAAGCCAATTTTGTTGAAGATGGCAGTAGTGATGGAGAACTCTTGGTTGTTTCTGATGGTAACTCCAAACCCTGTGAGAATTGGATTCTTGATTCATCTTGCATATTTCATATGTGTCGCAATCGGGATTGGTTTACAATATATGAAATGGTCTCTAAAGGTGCTATGTTGATGAAAAATAACACACCTTATAATATAACGATTATTGGAATAATTAGGATTAAGATGTTTGATTGGGTTGTAAGGACACTTGTTATTGTGCGGTATGTCCTAGACTTGAAGAGAAATTTTATTTTTTGAGTACCCTTGATTCGAACGGATATAAGTACACTGGTGAAGGTGGAGTCCTGAAGGTTAGTAAAGGTTATCTTGTTGTAATGAAGGGACAAATAAAAACTGCTAATTTATACGTCTTGGAAAGCTTTATGGTTACAGGTAATGCTATTGTTTCTACTATCTCTCTATCAGATAGTGATGTTGCTATACTTTGGCATATGTGTATGGGATATATGAGTTAAAACAGGATGGTTGAACTAAGTATGAGAGGCCTTCTTGATGGCTAGAGTATTACCAAATTAGAGTTCTGTGAGCACTGCATTTTTGGGAAGAAGAAGAGAGTCAGATTCACTAAAGGCATCCATTCTACTAAAAGCACACTTGATTACATTCATTCTGATCTTTGGGGGTCCTTCTAGAGTACTTTCTAGAGGATGTGCTAATTACATGTTGACTATTATTGATGACTATTCCAGAAAAGTTTGGGTGTACTTCCTAAAGAAAAAGAATGATGTATTGCCTATTTTCAAGGAGTGGAAGACTATGATTGAAAAACAAATAGGGAAGCAGGGACAATACCTTCGGACTGATAATGGTTTAGAGCTCTATTCTAATGAACTTAATGTTCTGTACAAGTCAGAAGGAATTGTGAGGCACTTAACAGTTCGTCATACTCCGCAGTAGAATGGTGTGGCCAATGAATGAATAGGACTATAATAGATAAGGTACGTTGTACTCTCTCTAATGCTGGTTTACCCAAGTCTTTTTAGGCCGGAGCTGCTTCCATAACTTGTCTTCTTATTAACCGCTCTCCTCCAGTTGTGATTAACAAAAAGACTCCATAAGAGGTATGGTTCAGTACTCCTTCCAGTTACACTGATTTGAAGATTGTCCTTCTTATGCTCATGTTGATAATGGAAAGTTGGAACCTAGATTTGTCAAGTGCTTATTTATGGGTTATAAGTCTCGTGTTAAATGATATAAGCTCTGGTATTTAGAAAACAGAAAGGTTATAATTAGCAAGGATGTTGTGTTTGATGAAACTGTCATGCTTTAGGATTCGCCCCCAGATGATCCTAGTGACATGATCAGCAAAAGTCAAGCAACCACATTGAGTTACAGATTCGAGCCATACCATTGCCTACTTCTCAGTCTAGCCTAGAGATACAAACTGATACTATTTCTTCTTCACTGCCAGTGGAACCATAATATTCTATTGCTAAAGACAGACCTAGGAGAGATATTAGACCTCCTCATAAGTATGGTGAAGCTGAATTGGTTACTTATGTATTGAATGTAGCAGAAGGAATTGATTCTGGTGAAGAACCTTCTTCTTACTCAGAGACATTTAGTTATGATGATTTTAGCCGATGGATGATTACTATGCAGGAGGAAATGGAATCACTTCATAAGAATGACAGATGGGATTTGTTGGGATTCCTAAAGATAAGAAAGATGGTTGTTGCAAGTGGATATTTAAAAAAAAAGGAACATCGGGAGTTAAAGATGCTAGGTACAAAGCAAAACTAGTTGCTAAAAGTTACAGTCAGGTTCTAGGTGTTGACTTCACAGATGTGTTTTCTCTAGTTGTAAAGCATAGTTTGATTCGAGCCTTGCTCATATCGTGGCCATGCACAATCTTGAGCCTGATAAATTGGATGTCAAAACTGTATTCATACATGGAGAACTTGAGGAGGACATCTATATGCAATAACCAGAGGGTTTTGTAGTCTCAGAAAAGTAGGACGATGTATGCTTGCTGAAAAAGTCCCTGTTATGTCTTAAAACAGTCGACCAAATAGTGGTATAAGAGGTTTGACTCTTTTATGACTTCACATATGTTTAGGATGAGTAGTTATGATAGTGTGTCTATTTCAAGGAGGTAAGTGATGGTTCGTTCGTGTATCTTCTCTTGTATGTTGATGATATATTTATTGCAGCAAAGGATATGAGAGAGATAAGAATAGTCAAAGTCCATCTCAGTAAGGAGTTTGAGATGAAGGATTTAGGAGCAACAAAGAAGATCCTTGGAATGGAAATTCTGAGGGATAGAGAGAAGTGTAAGTTATACTTGAGTCAGAAAAGGTACATTGAGAAAGTGCTTCACAGATTTAATATGCAAAATGCCAAACCTGTTAGTACTCTATTGGCAGCTCATTTCAAATTCTCGACAACATTATCTCCAAAGACAAATGATGAGCGTGACTATATGTCTCAAGT
>NC_061116.1:201561940-201605253 GCF_002878395.1 Capsicum annuum | reverse complement strand
AAGAATCTAATTTAATTCCTTATAAACACATAAAACTCATTTTAACTACTAAAACAACATAAACAAACATAGAAATGATGTTGTGACAACTAGGAAAAGAAAAATTCAAAATTTATAAGATAAAAATAAAATTTTAAAAGAGATCGATGTTAAAATCGCAAATCAAAAAATTATCAACATATCAATTAAATCTCTTTTAAAAATAAAATCAAATATAATTTATTTATATCAAAGAATCAAAAATTATAAGTTCAGCATAAACTTTTAGAGATGTTACCTTTATAGTCCTTACACTTTAGAAAATCAACAATCTTGATAGCAATATTATTGATCTGACTAACTAGCATCACGCGAACTTCATCTATCATTCCGAAATAAGTAGTTGCCACTTTATTATCGCTATCAGAGCCGTCTGCGATGAAATTGTATTGATAATATGCGGTAACCCTAATGAGCATAGGGAGAATTAATTTATAGAGTTTGAGACTTAATCTGGTACGTCCATGAAATAGACGGTGGACGAACAAGATCTATTCTTTATTAAATATTAGTTATAGATTTTATATTAATTGCTCCACAAATTAAAAAAAAAAAGGAATAAAATTAAAATATACAACCTTAGGTTGTTTATTGTAAGTCATAACAATACTTTTTATATTGGAAGTCATAGCAATTTTTAAAATAAAAGTAAATAAATTTTTTTATTTTGTAAAAAAAAACTTTAAAATAAGACATTGGTTACTAAAAGATATAAACCACCCCCTTTTTTTAAACAAAAAAAATTAAACCTCAAAAGATAAAAATATAAGCAAGGAGGGTTAGACCTTACCTTACCATTCTTAATGAGGTAACAAACCCTCAACTAATCAACAACCGTGTAAAAATAAGAACTAGAGAGAACTAGATATTTTAGGATCATTATAGAGTTTATGTTACACTTTATGATGATATTACAAAGACAGATGCTTAAGTAATGAAAAAGGATAAAGATGAATCAGAAGTTTGAGTTATTAATCACGAACTCCTTTTTTACAAATGTATGAACTAAAAAGAAATGCTAGCCCATCAAAAGTACATTGATATATTCGATACTTCCTTCTTCTTTGAACCTGTTCAAAATCACTTGAAAATTCATCACTTCTTGAATTTGTTGGGTCTTATTAAAGTTGTTAACACTGTCGCGTGATTTTAGTTTGTCGGTGGTGTCTTGGAATAAACTCCTCTGTCACCTTACCATCCCAACTATGATTTTTACCGTGATATTTTTTATTTTTCTATATTTTTGCCTAGGAGAGATATCGACATCCCGAGATGCACTTGCAAAGCATATTTCCAGCATGTCTTTATCACTTTCCTCAAATATGTCATCCTCTTGGAGGTTTTCAAAACTCTTTGAAGACAATGTATCACTTTCCACCAATTGTTTGGCAGTATTAATTGGAGAAAGGAAATTTATTGCACCACCTGAAGTGTGCTTGCAGCTTGATGTATAATTACAAATTGCAAATTTATTTAGGACAGAATTGAAGCTTGAGCATTAAGTTTGCTGCCAATATTATCCGCCTGATGTTCGTCTTCTTTATTTACCAAAAGAGGTGTAAGAAAGAAAATATGATTAAAGCTCAAATGGGGTAAACAAAGAATGACACAATGTTTGGATAGTAGAATAAAATGTCTTCGTCATATCAATCCTTAAAAAATACAAGTACATATCATGCACTATGGAAGTGAAAGATGAATGATCATTTGTGACATCTTTTGCAGCATTAACTTTGACTGAGTCTGTGCATCACTACTTCTTCCGCAAACTCCACCTTTGTTGTACATTCCTCACATCAAATGACTCATGCTTTCGTGGAGCTAGTTTTTCTGTCCCTCGGGATCACACATCCGCTATTTGACCTAATTGAGCAATGTTTTACAATTGATGACCAAATTATTCTTGTGATTCTCAAAATAATTGCCTTAATTTTCAAAGAAGGCTTGAACTTTCCACCAAATGTCTCAGCACTCTACCTATTTTCTCAAATGCTCTCTTTTTCTAACTTTAACCCTCTGATTCAATGTTTCATGGTTAAGCTAAATTTTAAGATCCGGCTGGAAATTCCCCAGGCATGTCATAACACTAGAATCAACATAAAATATGATGTGTAAAGAAAACAGACACATATTTAAAACACAAAGGGAAAGGGACATTTCATTTAGTTAAAATAAAAGATAGAAAGGTTTGAACATAAAATACATAGGGACAAAACAAGATAGATCCCGAACTACAACCTTGAAATAATTTGAAAAGTAGAAAAAAAAAAACTATCAGACCTTTTCCTAGTAGGGAGAGGGGTGACTTCTCAATTGCTCAGCCTGACATCTTAGCCACTTGTTTGCATATCAGCATGACTAGAGCTTTCCTCACTATCAATGGCCTGCCCCATAATTGATTTATCTTGAATTATCTTTTCTATTTCACTTTTCAAAGAACGACAATCTTTAATATTGTGACCCTGAACATCAGAATGATATGCATATCATACATTAGAATCAAAACTTCTAGAATGTAGGTCAGGAGTATACACAAGGAGAGGAGTGATCATGCTCTGCTGTACCAATCTCTAGAATAAACTTGCATACAACTCTCCGATTGGTGTGAAACTATCCCTCAACTTCTGTCTCATTTCATCGTTTGGCTTAAATTGAAAACCAGGCCTAAAAGGGCTTCGGTATGTATGTGGAGTTAGAGGATGACTCGACAGAGTTGGCACGTGCCAGTGTGGGTAAGATGGAGGTTAAACATATGGTTGAGCATTATACACTTGATATGGAGGTGGGGGAATGGAATATAATGAATTTTGGGAAAGATTCTATGGAGCTTGGGCATAAACTTGGTTTTGAGCCTATGGGTAACGATGGTGTGGTCCTCTTGCCTGTGCCTATTGTCCAACTACAATGGCAGATACATATTCCTCATACTTTTTCCCTCCGACACTTCCCAAACCTTTTTGAATTGCTTGAGCAGTCACTTTCAATGTTGCAAAACTCACAATGCGGCCGATCTTAATTCAATCCTCTATCATCTTCCCCATTTTGAGGACCTCAATAAATGGCTTTCCTAATGCAGGTAACAAGTGTTGATAATATGTTTTATCCTACGCTTGAATAAATACCTCTGCTATCTTACTTTTGTTCATTGACGATTTCACCCTAGCAATTTGTTCACGCCATCTAATCGCATACTCTTTGAAAGTCTCAGTATTCCTTTTCTTCATGTTAGTTAGGGATTTCTCATTAGGAATCAACTCCACATTGTATTAGAATTATTGCACAAATTCATTAGCTAGGTCATCCCAACTAATCCACTTGTCGATGTCTTGGTCAACAAACTATTCTAAAGCTAGGCCTGAAAGACTCTCACCGAAATATGCCATGAGTAATTCTTCCTTCCCCCAGCACCCCTTAGTTGGTTGCAATAACGTCTCAAATGTGCTACAGGATCGCCATGTCCATCATACTTCTCAAACTTCGATATTTTAAAACCAAAAGGAAGATTAACCCCTGAAAACATGCACAAATCTTTATATGAGACACTTTTGTACCCCCCAAGTCCCTGGAGGTCTTTCATAGCCAGATCTAAACTTCTCGGTTTTTTGGTCATTTCCTCTTGTTATTCTGTTATAACAGGCTTCTTAGTGTTAAGAGAAAATTCAGGCGGGTGAGTATAGCCATAAAGATTAGTCGACTTAAATGTGGACTCAATAGCATTATGTTAATCAGCAAAAATATTCAATACAGGCTCTCTCGCAGAGTAGGGAGGCACAACTTATGGATAAATCTCAAAAGTAGGAGCTTCAGGTGGGGGTAGTGCAGCAAAAACATGAACAGTGGGTAGAGCCGAGCATATGGTAGCTTTGTGTTGAGGAGTGAGGAAATGAATATTGGAAGTGTTTGGATAGTGTTTCCCCGGAGCAGGTCCTGATGCATGTCGTGGTATGTCAACAAAAATAGGAAACTGTGTATGTGACACTGGAGGCAAGCTACAATGATATTCCAGATTATCAGCGGGAAATGGAGGAGGTGGCAACCCATTAGCCCAAGCTCGATGCACTTCTATTATTTGTTGCCTTAATTTTCAAATTTATTCATTAGCTCCTAAATTTTCATTGCCCAAACTCCCTATCTGATCAGTGACAACAAACTCGATATCTTTGTTAGCCGTAACTTTCTCTATGACTTGGTGCAATATGGAGGACCAGCCAAAATGCCACAAACCAACCACCTTAAACTAACTGAACAAGAGATAGCAAATGCGTTAGAATTCAACTTTTTGTTTTCAAAACCCCTTTTTTTCTTTTGGAAAAGGTCACCGAACCCAAGAGGGGATCCTACCTATCTCACCCCCGAAAGAGGAGAATCAGGTGGGCGTAGTTCTTGAAGTCTTGCCAAAATGGCCAATTAATTCTTTTTCCTTTCTTTTTTTTCAGAAACTTCAAAAATAACAAATTGTCAAAAGAATTGACGAAAATCTTTTTACATTTTTCAGGTTTAAACTCCTTATACAAAACGAAACCTATGATTACCAAAGAAAAATCTTTTGGGGTTTTCAATTTTTGAATTTCATATGAAAATGAGACTTGAAGCTATTAACAAAAAATCTTTTTTGTGATTTTCTTTTAAAGATGTATAGGAAACACCTACTTTAAAGGAGAATTGAAGAAAATCTTTTTTTGGATTTTTCAAATAAGATCCCCGGACTCACAATAGGCTGCCTACGTATCTCACTCCCGAGAGAGGAGAATCATGGGTGCGTAGTTCATCCAGATTGGACAATTAAGGATTAAATGGCAAACTAAACCCTGAATTGAGAGACACGACTAAAGACATACAGATAAAATCTTTATAGATTTTTAATTAGAAACTAACACCAACAACTATGAAAGAAATTTTTTTTTTTTGATATTTTCGTTATATAAAAATGTACAAAGCTCCTATTGAAAGGAAAAAATATTTTTGGAGTTTTCGAATTGTGAATACTTACTAAAGAAATAAAAGGAAAATCTTTTTAACGTTTTTGATTTTTTGGGAAATGAGTGCAGAAAGTAAAAAAAAATATTTTTTTTTGAATTGTGAAAAACAAAAGTCATAAAGAACCCTAAAAACTACCAAATCTCTTTTTTTCACTCTTTTTTTTTCAACAATTTCTTGCCAACACACTTTGCTTCTAACTCATGCTTTTTCCCAAATCAGTCTGTCAAATTACTATGTTACCCTTAAAGATGCAACATTTAGCACGTAGGGATGTTTTTAGAGGTGAATATTGTACAATCTCAATATAATGCAAATAAACATGACCTAAAGGCTGACCTATGTTGGGATCCACTAACAAGGCTGTTCGGGGGAGCTTATGGTCGATAGTGGATTGCTTTAGCTGTCCACCTACTCCATGCAAACCAATGGCTCCCCCTCCTAAAATAAGGGTAACTCAACTATAGGTCGTGTACACACGTGTACTACGAACTTGTTGCAGAAAGAAAGACTCGGGTTATGCACATGATGCCAGATATAAAGCGGTAACACATAAAGTAAAAACTGTAAACAAAGAACACGTAGGCACTTAACAATGATAAACAATGACACAAAACAACACAAACAAAATGTCTATACACCTATAGTGCCAAGCTAAGCCGATACAAACTCCAAAATAAGCTCGAATTTTGAAAAATTCCCAGCAGAATCGCTAGAGCAGTCACACCCCTTTTTTTTTTTACCAAAAAGATTAATTTAAAGTTTTGAAGGGTTTTCATTATTAAGTGACAAAATGGAGATTTAATTCGAAAACGACTTTTTATATTTAAAACTCAGACTTATCACTTGGCATAATCCGGTATGCCAAGTCACCTTTGGAAATCCTTTTCAAAATGGTTTTGACTCTATAACTGATCTGCGAACAAAGATTCTGGTTAAGGAATTCTGTTGACCGAGGGAAAAGTGTTAGGCACCCCTCGATCCCATGGTTCGACCATGGTTGCTTGGTAGAGCGTATCGGCTAATTTGATATTATGAATATATAAACCACACAAAATCATACAAAACAATCAATCAAACAAACAAACAAAACAAATCCAAAATTATAGTGTCTAGTCCAATTATTACAATCCCGAAATAGAAAAATGGGAAAATATAAGCCTATTCTATTCTATACTAATTCTAAACTACACTCCTTTGCTTTCTCCACCCGACATTTTGGGCCTTGATTGTGCGTCGTCTTCAAGTACATGGTACTTTGGGGCCTTTACCGGATAAATCAATACAAAGTCCTTGGGGAATCCCCCGACCAAATGAATACAATAGATCCCAATGCATAAATCATAACCATTCGACAAATATTTCATTATTCAACAATCACAAATCCTAAGTTTTGCGTACCCCCTATCGCTTGCCTATCCTTACGACGGACTATCTTAAGCTACTATTATGTTCAACATAATGAATCCAAATTAATTCAAATTCAACGACATCCCTATCCATTTCATGTCAAACAACCGATTCAAATTACTTCATTAATCTCCGATTCCCATCCCCAAATTTATACATGATAGTTTAAACATAAGAACAATTATCCATCCACATCATCATCAATTTCATGCTTATGACTACTTATTCAGGTAAAATAGCACCAATTATCAACAAAATTGTTTAGTCAACAAACAATGCACTACCACAACATCCATGCACCAAATATCATAAACAAGAAAGTCAAAAGAGTAAAGATTAGAAATGGACCTTTAAAGAATGGATTTCATTGAGAATAATGTTTAAGAAGGCCCAAACTTACAATCCCGAATAGAATATCTCGATGACGAACTAAAATCCAACTCGGTATTTAAGAAATTGCAACCCGCAACAAACCACGACGAACAGACTGACCCAAACAAAATACAGTACCCACATTGACTGATTTTATAATTGATTTGGATAAAAATGGGTGACGCTACTATTGTTCGCCTGGACGTCGTAAATCGATCAGGACCAAATTCAAAACTAGCAAGAGAAACTCAATACGAACTCCTAAATCAATAATTTTGAACAGAATTGCAAATCCAAAACCAAAACTAGTTTCACCCAGAATAGGAATCGTGAAAATAAACCACTAATGAACCCATTTCCGATCTGGCAAGAACAGACCACCCCCTCCCAAAATCAGGCGAGCTGATCGGGTTTTCCCTTACATTTTTTTGTTTTTTTCTCAGTTTCCGATCTCTAATCCCCCTCTCTCACACACGATTCACTCTTGTTCCCGGCTATTTTTTGTTGTCAATAGCTGGGTGTGTGGATGGAAGTATGGATTTCACTTCTGTGAGGGTCCTATTCTGGTGACAGTGGTGTGTATATGTGATAGTGTGTGTAGTTCTCTTGGGACCAAGAAAAAAGAAAAAGAAATGGAGTATATATGTGATGGGTGAGGTCCTCCATGAGAATGAGAGTTCCTGTGATGGTGGAGAAGAAAAAAAATTCTCCACTGTGTGTTATGCGTCTATAGTAAAGAAGCCATTGAGATTATTCTGTATGGATGTTGAGAAAGTGAGGAATTTTTGAAGTGTTCTTCTGTGCCCATGGTCAATTGAGAGTGGTGAGTATATGGGTCTATGTGTATGTGCAAATTGTGCCCCCCTTTAATTCTCCTCCCTAAATTTTGTATTTTCTTGAAGTATATAAAAATGAAAAAGATCCCTATGAGATGTATCCCCCGATTCCTGTGGGCCCCCCTTCCTTTTTTTGTTGTATGTGTAATTTGTTATGGACAAAGAAGGAAAAAAGGTGAGATGGAAATGGGTGGGGTCACAGGGTAGGTAGGGTAGGGGTAGGGTGTAGATGAGGTGTAAAAATTAGTTAGGATAAGGTGATTTAATTTTTTAGGATTTGTTGTATTTGTTTTCTTGTGGGGAAAGTATAGAATGGGTGAGGGTACAATAAAGTGAGGTAAAAATGAATAAAATTAGACTTGGGAGGGACAAAATTAGGTGTCTACAGCAAACACAGAGGCAAATGAAGATACCATGGCTTGATTTTATAGGCAAATGATCAAAGACTGACATGATAAGCACCACAGAAGAGTTCCTATGAACATGCTTTCTAACTCGTTAAAGAATCCAATGAGTAAATAGATAATTAAATTGCATCATTTTAGGAACTTACAGGTGAGCAGCAATAAGAAATAATAGAAATAATAAAGACGAACACTTGTGAGAATACGATGCGGGGATCCCACTAAGCCTCCCAGAAAACCTAAGAAGAATATCTAATTGCTTTTGCATTAAAATAATCAATGATTTTTGTTAGGAGAGTAATGATTCTGTCACTTGTCCGTTAACGGAAAAGAAGAGTTGTTTATATAGTGGGAGAGTAGAGAAGTAAAAGGTGAGGAATAGGTAATAAAATCAACCGGTGTCAATATGAAAGGAAAATAAAATATTCTATAAAATCAGTCAGTAAGTTAATCAATTGAGTGGGCGAGAAAAATGCTAATTTGTCGGTTAAGAAAACTTTTTCCTTTAAATAAGTAATCCAATCAATCAAAGGGAAAAGTAAAAAAGGGAAAAGAATATTCAAGAAAAATTCAAATCTGTGGATTGAATCCCCAAGAGGAACAAAATATGTTAAGTTACCATAAATGTATACACACAATCTATCAAGTATATGTAAAGAAAAATAAGAAAGCTCACACGGAAAATTTCTGCCATAAATATGTAACCATGATACCATTATTGTGTTTAAAAAAAATACAACAAACCAATCGATAAACATATTCTCATTCACATACAAGTTATAAATATTAAAGTAATATTTACTAAAAATGACTCAAAAGAAAGGAAAAGTTGTCTCAATTTCAACAAGGAAACTGAATCAATTAACACCATTCCAAATAAAAGAATCTTCAATTAGTAAAACATCTATTTACGACATGAAATCTCATCAACCAAAGATGAGAGAAAATAATAAAGTGTCAGTGTAAGGAAAAGTAAAAATCAGTTACGTAATTATCCCTTCAACAATAACCCAATCCATATCAACACGTCAACAGTCCATCTCACTATGTAAGAATTATGACGAAGTGTCAAGACATGAGTATATACTAAATTATTTCTAATGCCACAATTGATAGAAATTGGGGTTCATCACACATGACAATCTAAACAAGTATTCAATAACGAATTATAAAGAATCTCACCAAAACATCAATCGAACTCCGTCAGTTTTAAACCTTAAACTTTGTCAAAGAAAAGAAAAGAAGAGGATAGGATTAATCAGACTTGTCAAAGAAAAGAAAAGAAAAGGATAGGATTAGTCAGACATTCAACTTCAACATGTAAACAAACCTGTGGATAGGTTATTAAGAGCCCATATTTTTTTTTTCGAAAATGGGTCAGCGGTGCGGAGAAGGTTGGTGGCGGGTGGACGGTAGAGATGACTTGGGGCGGCAATTATATTCATTCTGATCTCTTGGGGTCCTTCTAGAGTACTTTCTAGAGGATGTGCTATTTACATGTTGACTATTATTGATGACTATTCCAGTAAAGTTTGGGTGTACTTCCTGAACAAAAATAATGATGTATTACCTATTTTCAAGGAGTGGAAGACTATGATTGAAAAACAAATAGGGAAGCAGGGAAAATGCCTTCGGACTGATAATGGTTTAGAGCTCTATTCTAATGAATTTAATGTTCTGTGCAAGTCAAAAGGAATTGTGAGTCACTTAATAGTTCGTCATACTCCGTAGCAGAATGGTGTGGCCAATGAATGAATAGGACTATAATAGAGAAGGTACATTGTACTCTCTCTAATGCAGGTTTACCCAAGTCTTTTTGGGCCAAAGCTGCTTCCACAACTTGTCTTCTTATTAACCGCTCTCCTTCAGTTGCGATTAACAAAAAGACTCCACAAGAGGTGTGATTCAGTACTCCTTATGCCAATTACTCTGATTTGAAGATTGTCCTTCTTATGCTCATATTGATAATGGAAAGTTGGAACCTAGATCTGTCAAGTGCTTATTTATGGGTTATAAGTCTGGTGTTAAATGATATAAGCTTGGGTGCCCAGAAAACAGAAAGGTTATAATTAGCAGGGACGTTGTGTGTGATGAAACTGTCATGCTTTGGGCTTTGCCCCCAGAAGAACCTAGTGACATGAATCAGCAAAAGTCAAGCAACCACGTTGAGTTACAGATTGGAGCCATACTAGTGCCTACTTCTCAGTCTAGCCTGGAGATACAAAGTGATACTACTTCTTCTTCACTACCAGTGGCACCACAATATTCTATTGCTAAAGACAGACCTAGGAGAGATATTAGACCTTCTTAGAAGTATGGTGAAGCTGAATTAGTTGCTTATGCATTGAATGTAGCAGAAGGTATTAATTTCGGTGAAGAACCTTCTTCTTACTCAGAGACATTTAGTTGTGTTGATTCTAGCCGATAGATGATTGCTATGCAGGAGAAAATGGAATCACTTCATAAGAATGACAAATGGGATTTGTTAAGATTCCCTAAAGATAAGAAAGATGTCCGTTGCAAGTGGATATTTAAAAAAAAAAGAACATCAGGAGTTAAAGATGCTAGGTACAAAGTAAGACTAGTTACTAAAGTTACAGTCGGGTTCTAGGTGTTGACTTCACAGATGTGTTTTCTCCAGTTGTAAAGCATAGTTCGATTTGAGCCTTGCTTGATATCGTGGCCATGCACAATCTTAAGCTTGAGCAGTTGGATGTCAAAACTGCATTTATACATGGAGAACTTGAGGAGGACATCTATATGCAATAACCAAAGGGTTTTGTAGTTTCAGAAAAGTAAGACGATGTATGCTTGCTAGAAAAGTCCCTTTTATGTCTTAAAATAGTCGACCAGATAGTGGTATAAGAGGTTTGACTATTTTATGACTTCACATATGTTTTGGAGGAGTAGTTATGATAGTGTGTCCATTTCAAGGAGGTAAGTGATGGTTTGTTCGTGTATCTTCTCTTGTATGTTGATGATATATTGATTACAGCGAAGGATATATGAGAGATAAGAAAAGTCAAAGCCCAGCTCAGTAAGGAGTTTGAGATGAAGGATTTAGGAGAAACAAAAAAGATCCTTGGAATTGAAATTCTGAGGAATAGAGAGATTGAGAAAGTGCTTCACAAATTCAATATGCAAAATGCCAAACCTGTTAGTACTCTATTGGCAGCTCATTTCAAATTCTCGACCACATTATCTCCAAAGACAAATGATGAGCGTGACTATATGTCTCAAGTTCCATAATCTAGTGTCGTTCGGTCTCTTATGTATGCGATGGTGTGCTCACGACCAGCTTTATCTTATGCAGTTAGTGCAGTTAGCAGATACATGCAAATCCTAGTAAAGAACATTGGAAAACAGTTCAGTGAATTTTCAGATACTTGCATGGATCTGCTGATGTTTGTTTGCAGTTTGAGCGAAATAGAAATGGAGTGATCGAGTATGTTGATTCTAATTTTGTAGGAGACCTTGATAAAAGGAGGTCCCTTACAGGCTATGTTTTCACCATTGGTGGTTGTGCTATTAGTTGGAAAGCTACTTTACAGACTACAATTTCTTTGTCAACTACTGAGGCAGGGTACATGGCTATTACAGATGCTTACAAGAAAGCTATTTGGTTAAAGGGTCTATTTGGTGAACTTAGCAAAGGCTTAAAAATTACTACCAGGAGTGGCTCAAGCGTATTGGTGGCCTAATGTGAAAATCAAATAGTGGCCTTAAACTTTTTTAAAAAAAATAATTTTTTTTACTAACTCTATTTTCAAAATTATATAATCGATTTTTTCTAATTATTCTTTTTTAAGTAACAATATAATTAATGCATTTAATCTTTCTTGAGACATAATACTCTAAATATATGAACTTATAATAATTTTTTTATATATAAAAAAATAATTTTTCTATATATAATATTTATTTATTCTTTAAAAAATCTATAATATATTATCGTGAAAAATGTGGCCCCTTATATTTGGGGACCTAAGGCGACCGCCTATTTTTTTCTAAGGTAGAGCCATCCCTGATTACAACTATCTTGTAACATTCAGAGTGCTATCTTCCTTACAAAAAATTAGATGTTTCACGAGAGGACAAAGCACATCAATGTTCGGTATCATTTTGTGCGTGAAATTATTGCTCGTGGTGATATTGTGTTAAGCAAGATTAGTACTCATGATAACCCTATTAATATGATGACCAAGACACTACCAAGTGCCAAGTTTGAGGATGGCTTGGACTTGGTTGGTGTTAGCAGTTAAGATGTGCCCTTAAGGGTTTTTGTAGAAGAGGTGGAGAGTTTTCTTAAAATGGATTTGAGTTCTGAATTAGAATTCATGTCAAGGTGGAGATTGTTATAGTTTGTGACCCAAATTCCGATGATCCGGTCCTGAAAATTTCGCGGTGCGACCCATGATTGTATGTTTTTGGGCCTAGGATTTATTTGTACGCGCATATTATATAAGTGCAATTTTGTGGGTCGTTTTGGACGTTTTTAATACGTCATTCTCCTCATTGTATTCTCCATCCTTCATAGTGAATTTCCTCTGCCTTTTCCCGTGGTTTTTCCCGCAAGGGTTTCCACATAAATCTGTGTGTCTTCTTATTTTATTTTGTTTTGTGGAATTGCTTATTTTGCCCGATTATAACAGTGAAGCTGCCGAAGGTACTGCGTACTGTGCCATCATCCTGGCATCTTTTCGGTTGCTCTAATTTGCTTGATTTTTGGCTAAAGTATGGTGAATATGCAATTGTTATATAGATTGTTCCAGTTAAATTTCTGTCCTTTTCTGACTCCTTAAGTACGATTCGAGGTCTTTTTGCTAATTTTTTCAACTGGACTGGTTCAACTACTGCTTAACTTAGAAGTGTCTCCACACCTCAAAATGTGGTAGGTAGAACTAAGGAAACAAAAAAAGGCTTGTCCAGTGGATGAAGCATCCTATATTTAGTAGGGTCTAGGGAAGGGCCATACCTCAAGAGAGTGATGGTTAATCCGTGATCTATAGACTATAGGGGTACAATTTTACCGTTGCTTCAAGACTTTTAGCAATTTTGGGTAAATTAAGCATATCAACCACGGCACAAAAATACTATTGTAATAACTAATAGCAGGGACAACCTCTTTTCAGTACCATCCACATTTCTCCCTTGCTCCAGCCAGTCTCTCCGTTAATGATTTCGAAGTTTAGAAATTGCATATTAATGCATTTAAATCATAAGAACATTGAGGTTAGCTTGCTGAAAGTATCATTCTTTACTGTTGGAGTTTTTCACCTTCCGGTTATTGAGCAATTCAAATAGTTCAATTACTTTAAAAGTAACAAAAACAAGTTATGTGATTTACTGTTATATAGTGGGTTACTTTCGGTAATTAACATGTTGTGACAAGATAATTTTGTCACTTCAATATTACATATGTGTAATTAACACGAATTAGATGTATGTTACTAATGAAGTTTATATATACTTCAGGAACTGGAATTGGGGTGGAGATGGAGTAATTGTTGGATCAATAATTAGATTCTTCCTCTTAATGAATAAGAGGAAGTGGGGAATGAATGACTTATAAGTTACCTGAGTTATAAAACATGAAGAGGAAGAACTATTAGTGAATAATTTGTGAGATGTAACAAAAGAAAAATGCCACATTCATTCTTCCACAATTAAACATGGAAGAGGAGACATCAAAAGACCATTTCTACCACAATGAAACGTGGGAGATAAAGATCAAAAGATACTCCCGTATGCAGCACTTCAATGCACGTCAACATGCAACATTTCAATAGCAAATTTAATATTAAAATGCTTTAAAAACCCAACAATTCATAAAAAAAAAAAAAACAATCATTCAACTTGATAAAAACTTGAAAATACTCAAGTAGGAGAAATAAAACATTGTCCCAAATTTTCTAATACTTCTTTATTGAGAATCACATTTCTGGGCTGGTCACTGCGCTTTTTCAGAGCTTTTCAATTGACGTTGCTGCAAAATTTCTGAGAGATGTTAGATGATGTTAGATTAAAAAGAAGAGAGTTAGACCATAAATATATTTAATTATCATATGAACTACAGAGTTATTTTTAATAAAAAAATATTTTTGATGTTTGATGATTACTGAACGATAACAATCTTTCGAAACAATATGAATTAAAGATTTAAAATAATGTTATTTCATAGAATTGTCACTACAAAAATATAGAAATTAAAAATGATTAATTAAATTTTATCATTAAACAAAGTCAATCTCTAATCTTTTTAATTACTGAGTGTTTTGATAAGACTTTCAAAACTAAAGGTTGAATAATGTCGAAATATTTATTGGTGAAATTGATAGTATTACATTTAATTTTTCTTTTTTTCTATAGATATACAATTTTAAAATTAAGTAGTTGTAGAAAGAATAACTTCTCTGACCAGTGTTTGATAAAAAATGGTTTCAAACAAAACATTTTGTAAAATAAAAATTTGAGAAAATCATTTTTATAAAATAATTTCTTTTTGCAGAAAAATTGCAGTAAATGCAATCAAAAGTTACATAATTTATCACTTTAATTTTTGTAAAGACGTACCTAGAGATGACTTGCAATTTGCATCCTTATAAGACCAGGCACATTCATCATTTCCAGAATATTTTTTGGGTAACTTTCTAAATGGTCCACAAGTAAGCAATATAATTTAATGACTATAATATTTTCAAATCAAGCCAAGATACTTATAAATACAAGCTGATATTAGACATAAGTATAAATTTTAGCTATTCATGTCGCTCTTTAGAAATAAATTGTAAGAAAATTTAATTAATAGTAAAATAAACTTACTTTCTTTACCAAGTTGTTGTAAACTTTTTATGAATTTGGCATGAAGATCCCCAGTCCACTTTACGCTGTCCTTTTGCTTAACATCCTTGTTATTTTTGAGGTAGAGATGAGCTCCATCTTTCATAGCTTGCTTTTCTAAGAGCTCATTGTATTCATCACATACAACTGTGCATTTATTTTAAGAAGATATCAATTAAAATTGAATTATATCATATATTATATGACTAGTTAACTTCTCACATATTTATAAAATTTGTTTAATTACAAAAATAATATTACAAAACATACTAAAAATTGGAGTTAGCGATGGATAGTTTATGTCACTAAACAATAAAAAATTCATTACTAATTTTATTTAACGATGAATTATGCTAAATTCTTTTAGCTCCTAACTATTTAACGATATATAATGGTTAATTTTAGAATATATTTTTTTATTGTGTATTTATAAAAATAACTGATTTTATCCACAATAGATATCATAACTAAAAGAGTTTGGAAAATTACTCAAGGAATTATATCCAAAGTCACAACTCAAGCCAAAAGTTTTAAAAAATCAAGGTTCGGCGAGTGGATATTTATTATCATCATATCAATTTTTGCAGTTCCTTCGGAATGCATTGACATTGATGTCAAGGACGTATCAACCATGATAATTGTATTAATACATTTTGAAAGTCAGTAAAATTTTTACCAAAAAAAAAAAAGAAAGTCAGTAAAATAAATTATACGCAAAATTACTATGACGATTTATCTTTCATATACAATTTCGATATTAATTTTTAGGGTTTATTGCTACTCTTTAGTTTATGCAATTGCACATATATAAACTTATATTATAATCAAGGGCGGAGCCAGGCCTTGTTAGGGGGTTCGGCCGAACCCCCTTCGACGAAAAAATACATCATTTATATATGGTTAAAATTATTTTTATGAATTTATAGTAGGTGTTGAACTCCCTTCGACTAGGTTTTCTTCGATTATTGAACCCCCTTAGTTGAAATCCTGACTTCACCGCTGATTATAATCAATATGTACAATTTTATACATATTTACACAAAAAAATTAATTAACGTATAATAATTTAGAATGAATAGTTGAATCTATTATATAGAATAGGAAAAGCATAGTAATGACACACATAAGTATCATACAATTTCAAGTTTGAAAATTATTTAAAACAAAAAATTTGAGAAAAAAGACCAGTTCAGCTTTTTGATATCAACAAAGTGAATTCAAACTCAAATTCAAATTAAAATATACTATCATAATCACACTATCACAATATTTGATTATTTAAATAAACTTAAACATGAATATGTATTTTGAATTATTATTGTTATTTTTTTTAAATGGAAAAGTAAAAATAATTAGAATTGTATTGATTAAAATGTCATGCTTATAATATAAAATTAAAAAATAAAATCAAAATATTCAAAATTAAAATTAAAATTAAACAAAATTAACAATATCGCTTCCTTTATTGTGTATACGTATTACTTTTCTTTTTTCTTTTTATTTCCTATCTAGTTTTTGGCTTCTATATTATTGAAACTCGATTAATCTAGATTTGTGTGTGTGAGGTCCATTCGGAGGAGGCACCCCCCCCCCCCTATTAAGAATTTTTTCATATCCAAGAATCAAATATGAGACCTCTAGTTAAAAAAGGAGTAGCTCCATCCACTGCACCACATTCTTTAATAGTTGTATTACTTATCTTCATCAAAGGACTAACTTATCTATTCATTCTAGACGATCCAATAGTTCATATTTGAGTAAAATTGGATATACTTATTTTTACTAAAGGTAAAATATTAAATAAAAATTAGTGAAAATATTAGAGTTTATTGAAATTTTAATATATAAGGAAGAAAATGAATAAAGTGAAAACATTATAGAAGTAAAGATGCATCAGATGTCAAAATGATAAAATAATATGTTAAATTAGAGTGGAAGAAAAAACTCCTCAAAATTAAGAGGGGACTTTCAATTAAAAAGAAAATTATTTTTAATGAAAATCATATTTTCTTGCTTTTTTCTCTACATCTAATATAAGATAAAAAAAGAAAATTATCTAATGAGGTTACAAACCCTCAACTAATCAACAAGCGTGTAAAAATAAGAACTAGAGAGAACTAGATATTTTAGGATCATTATAGGGTTTATGTTACACTCTATGATGATATTACAAAGAAGTATGCTTAAGTAATGAAAAAATATAAATATGAATGAGAAGTTTAAGTTATTAATCACGAACTCCTTTTTACAAATGTATGAACAAAAAAGAAACGTTGGCCCATCTAAAGTACATTGATATATTCGATACTTGCGTTCTTCTTCGAACCTGTTCAAAATCACTTGAAAATTCATCACTTCTTGAATTTGTTGGGTCTTATTAAAGTTGTTGACATTGTTGCATGATTTTGCTTTGTCGGTGGTGTCTTGGAACAAATTCCTTGCTAGTTGCACATTAACGCGCCAATTCGAATGCCTAAATATTTTTATGTGCTACCAGGGTCCTGTCCTTGCCAATACTGCACATCCGCCTGATGTTCATCTTTATCATAGTAACATGCTTTTCACTGATGGAATGTTCAAAATGAGTAGAATTAGAAGGGGACCGCATGTAGACTAGTAATTTCGTCCCTCCCCGATATCGTTTTATCCATTTTTACCTTATCCTACCGTGTACCCTCACCCATGTAATTACATCCCACAAAAATATAAAAAAAATAAATCTCAACAAAATCCCTAACAAACTTTTATTCTTTTTAACATCCTAACAACCCTTTCAATTAAAAGAAGACACATTACCCATACCCATACCCCCAACACCATATCCCCACGTGACCACCTCCCCCTCATATTTCTAGTCTACAAAGGCAAAAAGGGATAAACATTAGAAAGGGGCCCCACTAGGAAACTTCCAGGAAAGGGACAAAAGGACCATTTTTTCATTTTGGTAAAGGACCTTATATACACGACATATACAGATCAAAGAGGGAGAGAAAGGTTATCTTCTTCATTCACCATATTCATCCCTTCTATTTCTTCTCTTCGAACACGCACACACAGGAATCCCGTCGAAAAAAATGCGCTACAATCTCCATTTATTGGATATAGGGACTGCACAGGGATTTGGGGAAGTCCATAAACACATGCTAGAAATGGGTAGATCGAGAGAGAGGGAGAGAATAGAGAGAGACGAGAGAGAAGAACTTAACCAGAGATCGAGTTTTTCGGCCACTCTTCACCGGAAATCACTGTACTAATTTTGATTGAACTTCGAAACCCATCGAAAACTCATCCAAACCATCTCCATCACTGAAAACCAATATCAAACCGTTAAAACCAACACGAAATAGACCTGTTACGAGTTGATTCCAGACATTTTTATTTTGGTTTTAGTTTGTTCGAGGCCAGCTTTGGTCTATTTGGGTTAGTTTCGATAAGTTCGGTTTAGTTTTGGTTTTTTCAGTGTTGGTGTTGAATACTCTCCAGTGGTTTCGTGGATTTGGTATTTGAATCGGACTACGAATTTGGGTTGTTTAGCTCTGAGTTGGTTCAGACGTTGTTGAGGTTAATTTTTCATCTGAGAATTCAGGTTTTGGCTTCTCTCATTTATTATTATCGATCAAAATCTAAATCTTTGGAGGTCCCTTTCTCAACTGTATCCTTTTCTTATGTTTTCGTAGTTGAAGATGTGACTTTATGATGTTTTGAATGTATGTGAATCCTTGTAATTCATGTAGTTTGATTCATAGAATTATACTGAAATTGATTAATGGTGTTGATCGAAGATGACTTAGTTTATGTTGGCATAAATGAAATCTGGGTGGGAATGGAAAATTGAAAGGATGAACACTGTTTTGATTGTGACATACTGAATATTGTTTAGTTCTAGATAAATATTAATTCTGATCATTGTCATTAAAATCGATAGGCAATATAGGTTTGGATTGGCAAATTTTAGAACTTGTTGTTTGGTTGAAGGTTTGAATATGGAATATTGGTTGAATGTTTTTTTTCTAGTTTATCACATTTGGATCATTTGTATCATTTGGCCGGGGAATGCCCCAAAGTACTTTGTATTGATTTATCCGGGGAATGCCTCGAGGTACCTTGTATTTTGAAGATGTTCGTGGTGAAGGCCCGAGGTGTCGGGTAAAACATGGGAGAGTAGTTAGAATTAGTTTAGGTTAGCGTAGATTTATATTTTTTGTATTTATTTATATATCGGGCTGTATAATTGGACTGAACATTACATTTTGGATTTTGTTTTGTTTGATTGTTTTGCGTGCTTTTGTGTGGTTTATACATTTCGTAGTGTCAAATTAGCCGATATGCTTCACCAAGCGACCATGGTCGAACCATGGGATCGAGGGGTGCCTAACACCTTCCCCTTGGTCAAAAGAATTCCTTAACCGGAATCTCTGTTCGTGGAATAGTTTAAAAGAGTCAAAAATAGTTTTTGAAAAGGATTTTCCAAAGGTGACTTGGCACACCGGATTATCCCAAGTGGCGAATCTGAATAAAATTGCAAATAATCCTTTTTCGAAACAATTCCTCATTTTGTCACTTTAATAATAAAAACCCTTTTGAACCATAAAATTAATCTATTTTGGAAGTTAAAAAGGGGGTGTGACAACTCTGGCGACTCTGCTGAGGACTTTTTCTTAGAATTCGAGCTGATCTTTTGGAGTTGTATCGGCTTAGTTTGACACTATAAGTATATAGACATTTTGTTTGTATTGCTTTGTATTATTGTTTATAATTGTTGAGTGCCTACGTGATCTTTATTTACAGTTTTTATCGTATGTGTTACTGCTTTATATCTGGTATCATGTGCATAACTCAAGTCATTCTTTCTGCAACAAGTCCTGGAGTGCACGTCGTACACACAAACTCTAGTTGAGTCGCCCTCATTTAGAAAAGGGGAGCCATCGGACGTATGTAGTGGGTGGAAAGCAAAGCAGCCACTATCGACCATATGCTCCCCTGAACAGCCTTGTTAGTAAACCCCAACGTAGGTCATCCTTTAGGTCATGCTTATCTGCATCATATTAAGACCTAGTGGGACCCATTTGGTCCATTGTAGGAGACTCACCTCTAAAGCATCCCTACGTGCTAAATGTTGCATCTTTGAGGCTAACGTGGTCATTTGACGGACCGATTTGCGGAAAGCATATGTTAGAAGTAAAGCGCGTAAAAAAAAGGGAAAAGAAAGAAAAAGTGAGTCAAAAAGTAAAAAAGAGTTTCGTAGTTTTTAGAGTTCTTTATGGCTTTTGTTTTTCACAATCTAAAAATTCAAAAAAGAGTTTTTTTCCCTTTCGTACTCATTTTCTCTAAAACATCAAAAAAAGACTTTCCTTTTGTTCCTTTACCATGCATTCATAATTAGAAAATTTAAAAAAAATAATTTTTTTAATTGGAGATTTGTATAATAAAAAAATGCAAAGAAAAATGGTAGAAGTTTTGTACATTTCATATAACAAAAATACCCAAAAAGATTTTTTCTTTCACAATTATTGGTGTTTGTTTTATGAGTAGTGTCAAATTGAAAAACTCAAAAAGATTTTATTGACATCTTTCATCGTCTGTTTGTAATCGCGTCTCTCAGGTCAAGTCTTAATCTGTTCTTTAATCCTTAATTGTCCAATCTGGACGAACTACGCTCCCATGATTCTCCTCTCTCGGGAGTGAGATACATAGGCAACCTATTGTGGGTTCGGGAATCTTATTTTAAAAAAAATTCAAAAAGATTTTCTTCACTCTTCATTTAGAGTAGGTGTTTCATACATGTCTTGAAAAGAAAATACAAAAAAAACATTCCTCAATGGTTGTAGGTTTCATTTTTGGTTGATCTTATTTCAAAATCCAAAAAGATTTTCTCCACTCTTCATTTAGAGTTGGTGTTCCATGTACATCTTTAAAACAAACTACAAAAAAGATTTTTCTTTAACAGTTTCAAGTTTCATTTTCGTATAAATTTTAAATAGAAAACCCAAAAAGATTTTTCTTCGTTAATCATAGGTTTAATTTTGTATAGGAATTTGAAAAATTCAAAAAGATTTTCTTCACTCTTCATTTATAGGAGTTGTCATATACGTCTTAAAAGAAAATCACAAAAAAAGACTTTCCTTTAATATGTTCGAGTTTCATTTACGCATGAAATTTAAAACTGAAAACCCCAAAAAGATTTTCCTTGGTAATCATAGATTTCACTTTGTATAGGGGTTCTTAAACCTGAAAATACAAAAAGATTTTCGTCAATTCTTTTGACAAATTGTTATTTCCTTTTCTTTTTAAAGTTTCAAGAAAAAGAAAAAGAGTTTAATTGGCCATTCTCGCAAGACTTCCCGAACTACGCAAGATCTGATTCATGTACAACATGATATGTAGGCAACCTACTTTTGGGTTCGATCTAATCATTTTGTTTCTTCATTTTTTCATTATTTTTCATTTATTTTTAAGGAAAAACAAAAGCCATAAAGAATAATAAAAAGAGAGACAGCGAGAGAGGCAAAGAAAGAACAATAATGAAAGAAGAAAAAAAAGGAGAAAAGAGGGACTGACGTGAGAGATGAGAGAAGTGATCAGGATGATGTTAAAATGACCTTGCTAACCTCAAAGGTTGGTAGAAATACGCATGAATCTAGGACAATTTTACAAATGTGATTCCCATGCTTTTTGTGTGACCTAATCTTTTCGATTTGGCTTCAGAATGATTTGTTGATCAAGATATCGACAAGTGGAACAACTAGGATGACTTAGCTTCTGAGTTTGTGCAACATTTTCAGTATAATGTCGACTTGATTCCTGACAAAAAATCCTCGGACAACATGAAGAAGAAAAGCACTGAAGGTTTTAGGGAATACGCTATAAGGTGGCGTGAACAGGCCGCTAGGGTAAAGCCTTTAATGAAGGAGAGTAAGCTAGTAGAGGTCTTCATTCAGGCACAGGATGAGACCTATTTTCAATATTTACTTCTGGAAATGGGAAAGTCTTTTATTGAAGTCCTCAAAATGGGAGAGATAATAGAGGACGGAATCAAGACCGGCCGAATAGTGAGTTTTGTCGCTTTAAAAGCCACCACACAAGCAATTCAAGGTAGATCTGGTGCGTTCGGAGGTAAAAAAAAAAAAAAAAAAGAGGACATGGCGAACGTTGTAGCTGGAACCCATTCCTATCCCAAAAGACCGCCTTGCCCCTATCCCCAATCCCAAGCCCAAGTCTATGCCCAAGCTCCATATATTTCTCCCCACCATTACTACCCTCCACAAAACCCATTATATTCCATTCCACCACCCCCGTACCCAGTATATAGCATGCATCCATATGCCCAAACCCCTTCTTACCCGCAATGGTACGCGCAAGCTCCACAAAATCATCCATCAGCTCCACCAAATTTCCAAAACCCCTCCAGACCCAATTTTCAACTCATATCCGAGTACAAGAAAGAGAAGGCGGTCAAAAATAGTTCAAACCTCCTGGGGAGTCATATGCTATCTTGTATGATAGGTTGAGAAAGATGAAGGTCTTAAGGCCAATTCAAGGAAGGCTTTTAAATCCACCTCTAAGAAATCTCAATTATTCTTTAAGGTGTGCATATTGTTCTGACATACCAGGCCACGATATTGAGAAATGTTGGTATTTAAAGAGAGTTGTTCAAGATTTAATTGACATAAATTAGATGTTGGTTCAAGCCACAAAGCTTTCAAACATTAACCAGAATCCGCTGCCAACCCATACAAAAACCAATATGTTTGAATTGATAGATGATGGGAAAGAGTCGTCAAGGTTTTATAAGCCTATTGTCAAGATACAGACCAATGAGGAAAAAATGGTGAATGTAGCAGAGTCGCTGAAAGTAATTTCATTAAGCCAGGAAGAAATAGGAGAAGATAAAGCCCAAGAAAGCACAAATAAACCCGTAATCACAGTGGAAGGTGCCAGAAGATATGTTAATTCAAGTCAGGATAAACCTAAGTTGACGGTAGTAGGAGACCTGGGTAAGCCCATCTTAATGGTGAAAGGAGAATGGGCAGTGCCTATTGTCCTCAAACCGGTGACCCAACCTCTGATAGTGGATACAAAAAAGGTTCCCTGGAACTATAAGCAGACTGTGATAACCTATCAGGGGAAGAAAGTAGTAGAAGATGTAGATGAGGTAGGGGTTTAACTCGGTCAGTAAGATGCTTCATTCCTAAAATTTTAAGGAAGTCCAAGCCAATTGTGAGTGGACCTTCATCTATCAAAAAGCCTTTCACCGAAGAAGAAGTTGGAGAATTTTTGAAAAAGATGAAGTTGCCAGAGTATTCAATAATAGATCAGTTAAAGAAAACCCCTGCTCAAATTTCCCTCTTATCTTTGTTGTTGCATTTTAAGGAACATCGTGATATTATATTGAAGGTATTAAATGAAGCATATGTTCCTAGGGAGATTACAGTAAATCAGCTTGAGAAAATGGTTGGAAAAATCTTTAAGGTCAATCAGATCAGCTTCTCTGACGATGAATTGCCTGTTGAAGGTTCGGGGCATAACCGGGGTCTTTACATTACGGCGAAGTATGAAGATTTATACGTCACTCTTGTCATGATTGATGGAGGTTCAGGTGCAAATATCTGCCCTATTTCTACTTTGCAAAAGTTGAATATTGGTGTTTAGAGGATCAGGCCCAACAATGTATGTGTCAGGGCTTTCAATGGTGCAAAATCAAACTCTATTGGCAAAATAGAACTAATGTTGATTATAGGGCCTGTTGAGTTCACCATAGAGTTTTAAGTATTGAATATAGACTCCTCTTACAATCTTTTGTTGGGAAGACCATGGATCCATAAGGGCAAGGAAGTTGCATCTACATTGCACCAAATGATCAAGTTTAAGCATGACAGGCAAGAAGTGGTTATTCATGCTGAAGGGGATTTTTCCACCTACGAAGATTCTCCCTTGTCCCTAATTGAAGTAAACAATGTAGAGGAGACATTTTTCTATCAAACTTTTGATACAGTACCGGTGAATCGTATCATTGAAGGGCAGGTTATTCCAGGGCCACAATTGTCTCCTGCATCTAACATGATGATAAATGAAATGTTAAAACATGGATTCTAGCCAGAAAGGGGTTTGGGAGTGTCTCTGCACAGTATGGTTCATCCCATATGTTAGAATGAAAACATGGGCACTTTTGGTTTGGGATTTGAACCTACGGCTGAAGATCTGAAGAAGGCCAAGGGAAGGAAAAAGGAAACATGGTCACTCCCTCACCCAGTGCCCCTACTAAGTAAGTCATTCATCAAGGGCATTGTCGTGGCACCTATAGAGTTTGAAGCTGAATTGGTTGATGACTTCCAGAACCTATTGATCGAAGTTGACATGGTTGAAGCAGGAGAAGGTACCAGTAAGACAGACGTTCAATTCATAGGTCCAGCTGTCCATCTCAACAATTAGGAATTCACTCATCTCCCCGTCAGGAGGGAGTTTTGGTAGTTTATTTTTTTTTCTATTTATCCAAGTTATTTCAGGGCTGTAATTCAAATTTTAGTTTTTTTATGTTATGTTGTCATTTGTGTTTAAACCCTCTTATCTTTCCTTTTTAATGAAATGCAATGTCCCCTTATTTTGTGTCTAATATACTTTGATTTTGTCTTTTTCTTTATACAATTCTCTTTATGCTAATTCTAATGACATGACATAAATGTGGAATTTTCAGCCTGATCTTAAAATCCAAACTAATCAAGATATAATAAAGAAAAAAGGGGAATATTATAAAGAAGAGGCACTAGAGGAAATAAGCAAAGAGTTGGAACAGTTTGAAGACAAGCCGAATCCTAATTTGAATAAAACTGAGCAAATCAATCTAAGGAATCATCACCGGGTTGAAGCAAAAGGCAATTTCTCCCCAAACTGGCAAGGTCCCTTCATTGTGAAGAAAGTGTTGCCCAATAGAGCCTTATATTTGACAGATATTGAAGGTAAAATGGCAGAAATAGCTATCAATGCTGATGCGGTCAAAAGATATTATGTATGATATTTTATCCTTTGTTGATTTTATTGCATGTTTAGTACTTGCATTTTTGAATATTGATATGATCAAGGCATTTTATTCTTTTATCCAAACATTATGTTATCCTTTGTTTACCCGTTTGAGCTTAGTTTTATTTTTCTTTCATATCCCTCTTTTGCAATCAAATAGAGTCAAAGATAAATGTTAGGAAAATATGAATAAAAGAAAGAGTTCAAAAATTTTTAAAAAATCAAATCAAAACAAAGAACAAGTTGATAGAACAACGTACGACCTGATTCTCTTCTCTTAGGAGTGAGATACGTAGGCTGCCCTATTCAGGGCTCAGTCCAACCAAATAAAGATTTTAGAGTCACTCAGTCAATAAAAACTGGGGCATAAGTTAATGTTTATTTGAGTCGATTCCAAAAGTTGTAAGTCCCACCCCCACTTCAAGTGTCGTTTGAGCCTCTTGCCATCCTTTTCTAATCTTATCAAAAAGTCAAGTTACAACCAAAGAAAATCCTTTAGATCAATTTTGGTTATGTTAAGGCTAAACATGCAATGGATATGATGATACATTGTGGGTTACTACTTGTCTTCCTCAGCATAAGAAATCAAGAAAGAAATAAAAAATGAGAGTCTTATTGGTGAAAACCCTCGCGGGCACCATAAGGCGATGGTGAGTCTAGAGAAATAGAAATGAGAGAGTTTTACTGGTAAAAACCCTCACAGGAACCATAAGGGGATGCAAAGTTGAGAGAAATAAAAATGAGAGAGTCTTATTGGTGAAAACCCTCGTGGGCATCATAAGGCAATGGAGAGTTCAGAAGAAAAGTGAAAAAGAAAGAGATTTGTTGGCAAAAGTATTTTAAGATGGCATCGATTGAATGAGATATGTGAGTCTAATGGGTTTGATGAAGCGGCTCAGTGGCAAAGGCACGAACTCAACAACAGATAGGAAGTTTGGATAGGAAGATCAGGCAGCTTAATCCAAAATATATGTCATAGTTATTGGAGTTGGTTGTCGTATTCAGATAAGTTTTTGTTTCCTTTCTGAATAAGGGACATTGCCATTTTCTTTCATTTACATGATAATATTTTTGTCTCTTTTATGTCACTTATCAAAATAAAAATCACCATCATTTCTTTACTCTTTAAGTCAAGTCCATGTTGAAACGAGCGAAAAAGGATTTCAAAACTTGCTACTAGTCTTTCCAATTGTATGAGGAAAAGCCAAGGACCAGCACATGAAAAAATAGGATCGTAATTCAAAACAAAGAAAAGGAAGTCTATCAATCGACAGGCTGCTGGATTCATAGGAGTATTCAGGTTTTAAAAAGGGCGCATCTCAGAGGCATGGTAAAATAGAAATTCATTATTTAAGTTAGAACTATTTCCCTCAATTTGGATCTGGGTCAATGACGTGACAAGAAAAGGGCAAGCTTCAGCGATCTGAAACAAAAGTGAAAGGAATAACGGTTGGAGCAAATGCTTGGGAAGCCAAGTGCTGTAAGCCACCACTAAGTTTTTAACTGATAAATTTTCTTTGTTGAAACATGGGCAAATTCACTTCACTTAATTCGATTGAAAAATGGGACTTTATTTTCTGTTTAGGACCCTCCTAAAAAATGAGACTCTACTTTCTGTTCAGGACCCTCCTAAAAAATGGGACTTTACTTTTTGTTCAGGACCCTCCTGGTAAATAGGATTTTATAGGATTTTACTTTCTGTTCAGGACTCTCCTGAAGAATGGGATTTTACTTTTGTTCAGGACCCTCCAGAAAAATGGAACTTTACTTTCTGTTAAGGACCCTCCTGAAAAATGGGACTTTACTTTCTGTTCAGGACCCTCCAGAAAAATGGGATTTTACTTTATGTTCAAGACCCTTCTAAAAAATGGGACTTTACTTTCTGTTCACGACCTTCCTAAAAAATGGAATTTTACTTTCTGTTCAAGACCCTCCTGAAAAATGGGATTTTACTTTCTGTCCAGGACCCTCCTAAAAAATGGGATTTAACTTTATGTTTAGGACCCTCCTGAAAAATGAGAATGTACTTTATGTTCAGGATCCTCCTGAAAAATAGGATTTTACCGTCTGTTCAGGACCCTCCTGAAAATGGAAATTTACTTTATGTTCAGGACCCTCCTAAAGATGAGATGTTACTTTATGTTCAGCACCCTCCTAAAAAATGGGAATTTACTTTATGTTCAGGACCCTCTTGAAAAATGGGATTTTACTTTCTGTTCAGGACCCTACTGAAAAATAGGATTTTACTTTAGTTTCAAGATCCTCCTAAAAAATGGGATTTTACTGTATGTTCAGGACCCTGCTGAAAAATAGGATTTTACTTTATGTTCAAGATCCTCCTAGTTTTAATTCTGGTTTCAAGAGCCCATCTGAAAAACTGGATGAAAAAATTGTAAGTCAGGATCCCACCTGAAAAATAGGGTGATGAAATGAGAAATTAAAGAAATCGTAAGTAAATTGTAAGTCAGGAACCCTCCTGAAGAGCAGGGTGATAAAATTGAAAGACAAAAATGGCAAGTCAGAAGCCCGCCGGAAGAGCAGGGCGAACAAATGAAAGTCGAGCAATGAAGTGAAGAAACGGAAAACCAAGCAATAAGTTGAAAGAAATTGCAAGTCAGGAGCCCGCCTGAAGAATAGGGTGATAAAACTCAAGTCCAGAGTCAAGGAATGTTACAAAGATAGGATTTTTTAATTTTATTTCTGTTTTGACTTGTAATTTTCATTTTGATGTAATGATAGAGCCGCGGACCAAAACCTCGATGGAACCTCACTCGACTCTCCAACTCTGTATAGTCCATCTCTTTCCAATCCTTTGAAACACCTGTCACTTGACTTCCTCATGACTTGGGTAGATAGGGTGTCCGACAGGATTCGGTTGTCCTTCTTTCTTTTACTCCTCTCTTTGAATAATGATCCAGACAAAATTTGGTCTCATTGTTTACTTCTTTGTCTGAAAACACTGTGTGTTTACATTCAAAGGGGGCATGATGTAGACACGTAATTTCATCCCTCCCCGATATCGTTTTACCCATTTTTCCTTATCCTACCATGTACTCTCACCCATGTAATTACATCTTATAAAAATACAAAAAATAACTCTCAACAAAATCCCTAACAAACTTTTATTCTTTTTGACATCCAAACAACCCGTTCAATTAAAAGAAGACACATTACCCATACCCTTACCCCCAACACCCTATACCCACGTGACCCCCTCCCCCTCACATTTCTTGTCCACAAAGTAAAAAAGGGATAAAAATTACAAAGGGGCCCTACTAGGAAATATCCAGGAAAGGGACAAAAGGACCATTTTTCTATTTTGGCAAAGGACCATATATACACGACATATACAGATCAAAGGGGGAGAGAAAGGTTTTCTTCTTCTTTCACCAAATTCATCCTTTCTTTTTCTTCTCTCCGAACACACGCACACACAGGAACCCCATCAAAAAAAATGCACTACAATCTCCATTTATTGGATACAGGGACTGCACAGGATTTGGGGAAGTCCACAAACACACGCCAGAAATGGGGTAGATCGAGAGAGAGGGAGAGAATAGAGAGAGACGAGAGAGAAGAACTTGGCCGGAGATCAAGTTTTCTGGCCACTCTTCACCGAAAATCACTACACTAGTTCTGATTTAACTCTGAAACCCATCGAAAACTCATCCAAACCATCTCTATCACTGAAAACCAAGATCGAATCATTAAAACCAGCCGAAAATTAACCTGTTTTAGGTTGATTCTGGCCGTTTTGAGTTCAGTTTCATTTTGTTCGAGGTCATCTTTGGTCTATTTGGATTAGTTTCGATAAGTTCGGTTTAGTTTGAGTTTGTTCAGTATTGGTGTTGAATACTCTCAAGTGGTTTCGTGGATTTGGTATTTGAATAGGACTGCGAATTCGGGTTGTTTAGCTCTGAGTTGGTTCAGCCATTGTTGAGGTTTATTTTTCATTCGAGAAATTGGGATTTGGCTTCTCTCATTCGTTATTATCGATCAGAATCAAAATCTTTGAAGGTCTCTTTCTCCACTCTATCCTTTTCTTTTGTTTTCATAGTTGAAGATGTGACTTCATGATGTTTTGAATGTATGTGAATCCTTGTAATTCATGTGTTTTGATTCATAGACTTATACTGAAATTGATTAATGGTGTTGATCGAAGATGACTTGAGTTTATGTTGGCATAAATGAAATCTGGGTGGGAATGGGAAATTGAAAGGATGAAAACTGTTTTTATTGTGACATACTGAATATTGATTAATTCTAGATAAATATTAATTCTGATCATTGTCGTTAAAATGGATAGGCAATATAGGTTTGGGTAGGCAAATTTTAGAACTTGTTGTTTGGTTGAATGTTCGAATATGGAATATTGGTTGAATGTTTGTTTTTCTAGTTTATCGCATTTGGATTATTTGTATCATTTGACCAGGGAATGCCCCAAAGTACTTTGTATTGATTTATGCGGGGAATGCCCCAAGGTATCTTGTATTTGGAAGATGTTCGTGGTGAAGGCCCGAGGTGTTGGGTAAAACACGGGAGCGTAGTTAGAATTAGTTTAGGTTAGTGTAGGTTTATACTTTTTGCATTTTTTTATATATCGGGATGTATAATTGGACTGGACATTACATTTTGGATTGTTTTGTTTGTTGTTTGATTGTTTTGCATGCTTCTGTGTGGTTTATACATTTTGTAGTGTGAAATTAGCCGATATGCTTCACCAAGCGACCGTGGTGGAACCACGAGATCGAGGGGTGCCTAACACCTTCCCCTCGGTCAACAGAATTTCATAATCAGAATCTCTGTTCGTGGAACAGTTTAAAAGAGTCAAAAACAGTTTTTCAAAAAGATTTTCCAAAGCTGACTTGGCACACCAAATTATGCCAAGTGGCGACTCTGAATAAAAATGCAAATAATCTTTTTTCGAAATTATTCTTCATTTTGTCACTTTAATAATAAAAACCCTTTCGAACCATAAAATTAATCTTTTTTGGAAGTTAAAAAGAGGGTTTGACAGCTTAAGCGACTCTGCTGGGGACTTTTTTTTAGAATTCAAGCTTATCTTTTGGAGTTGTATCGGCTTAGTTTGACACTATAAGTGAATAGACATTTTGTTTGTGTTTTTTTGTGTCATTGTTTATAATTGTTAGGTGCTTACGTGCTCTTTGTTTACAGTTTTTATCGTATGTATTACTGCTTTATATCTGGCATCATGTGCATAACCCGAGTCTTTCTTTCTGTAACAAGTCCTGGAGTGCACGTCATGCATACAAACTCTAGTTGAGTAGGCCTTATTTTAGGAGGGGGAGCCGTCGAATGTATGGTGTGGGTGGAAAGCAAAGCAGCCACTATCGACCATATGCTCCCTTGAACAACCTTGTTAGTAAACCCCAACGTAGGTCTGCCTTTAGGTCATGCTTATCTGCATCATATTAAGACCTAGTGGGACCCATTTGGTTCATTGTAGGAGACTCACCTCTGAAGCATCCCTACTTGCTAAATGTTGCATCTTTGAGGCTAATGTGGTTAATTGACGGACCGATTTGGGGAAAGAATGTGTTAGAAGTAAAGCGTGTAAAAAAAAGGGAAAAAGAAAGAAAATGGAGTCAAAAATCAAAAAAGAGTTTCGTAGTTTTTAGAGTTCTTTATGAGTTATTTTTTTCACAATCCAAAAATTAAAAAAGAGTTTTTTTCCTTTTCTTACTCATTTTCTCTAAAACATCAAAAAAAAGACTTTCCTTTTGTTCCTTTACCATGCATTCATAATTCAAAAATTTTTAAAAAATATTTTTTTTAATTGGAGCTTTTTATAAAGAAAAAAAAATGCAAAACAAAATGGTAGAAGTTTTGTACATTTCATATAACGAAAATACCCAAAAAGAATTTTTCTTTCACAATTGTTGGTGTCTGTTTTATGAGAACTATCAAATTAAAAAACTCAAAAAGATTTTATTGACATCTTTCATCATCTGTTTGTAATTGCGTCTCTCAGGTTAAGTCATAGTCTATTCTTTAATCCTTAATTGTCCAATCTGGATAAAATACGCACCCCTATTTCTCCTCTCTCGGGAGTGAGATACGTACGCAACCTATTGTGGGTTCGGGAATCTTATTTAAGAAAAAATCCAAAAAGATTTTCTTCATTCTTCATTTAGAGTAGGTGTTTCATACATGTCTTGAAAAGAAAATACAAAAAATATAATTCCTCAATGGTCGTAGGTTTCATTTTTGGTTGATCTTATTTCAAAATCCAAAAATATTTTCTTCACTCTTCATTTAGAGTAGGTGTTCCATGTACATCTTTAAAATAAACTACAAAAAAGATTTTACTTTAATAGTTTCAAGTTTCATTTTCGTATAAATTTCAAATCGAAAACCCAAAAAGATTTTTCTTCGGTAATCATAGGTTTCATTTTGTATAGAAATTTGAAAAATTCAAAAAGATTTTCTTCGCTCTTCATTTAGAGTAGGTGTCATTTACATCTTAAAAGAAAATCACAAAAAAAAAAGATTTTCCTTTAATATGTTCGAGTTTCATTTTCGCATGAAATTCAAAATTGAAAACCCCAAAAAGATTTTCCTTGGTAATCATAGATTTCACTTTGTATAGGGGTGTTTAAACCTGAAAAATACAAAAAGATTTTGGTCAATTCTTTTGACAAATTGTTATTTCTTTTCTTTTTAAAGTTTCAAGAAAAAAAAAGAGTTTAATTGGTCATTCTGGCAAGACTTCCCGAACTACTTTTGGGTTCAATCTAATCATTTTGTTTCTTGGTTTTTTCATTATTTTTCTTTTATTTTTATGGAAAAAAAGCCATAAAGAATAATAAAGAGAGAGACAGCGAGAGAGGAAAAGAAAGAACAATAATGAGAGAAGAAAAAAAGGAGAAAAAAGGGACTGGCGCGAGAGATGAGAGAAGTGATGGTGAAAAAATAAGCGAGAAAAAAAAGAGGTGTGATTGGAGTAAGGAAGAAAATGGGTGTAGGAAAAATATCGGGATGATGTTAAAATGACCTTGCTAACCTCAAAGGTTGGTAGAAATACGCATGAATCTAGGATAATTTTACAAATGTGATTCCCATGCTTGTTGTATGACCTAATCCTAACGGGTTTAGTCTTTCATAAGCATGTTCTTTCAGATAAATGGTTGGTTTGCAGCACTCTGGCTAGTCACTCTTACTTTACTAGATCAAAAGCGAAGCTTGCCATGGTTAGTACGGAGATTGAAAACTCACTCATTGACCCAGATCAGGATCCCAGGGAAGAAAGTTCAGAACGCAATGATGAGGTATTGAGACTTAGACAACAATTTCTAGATCTGCACCGAGCGTGGGCTAGTGGCATGCGTCCTCCTCCACCCCCTGAAGATCTTAGGAATATCCTCAATTGCCCACCGCTCTCTTAGGCACAATTCTCTATTCCCATTGTGTCACTAGAGCACGCACCAGGATTCACTCCACGGTAATATTACCCTCGCACTTCTAGTGTACCCCTGGCAGTTCCTCAACCAAGGCCCGTGAATCAACCTGCGCCACCAGCAGCACCTGTGTTCATGGCTCTGCCACCACCTAAAGCTCCCACATATGCTGTGCGTCCGACAATAGTGCCTCCTCGGTCTGCCAGTGAGCCAGTATTGAAGGTTTTAAATAGTCAGTATTATGCCCCAGAGCCTACTTTGAGAATGAATGAACCGTATGGGTACGCTCAGCCACCTGTATTTCTATTTGATATGGAGAAACCTGTCGCAACATAGGAACAGGAGGTCATAGTATGGAAATTGAAAAGTTTGGAACAAGCCATAAGGAATCTGCAAGGAACGGGAGGTTATAAGAGTGTTTCCTATAACGATCTTTGCATGTTCCCAGATGTCAACCTTCCCCTCTATTTTAAAATGCCTAAGTTCGAGAAGTATGATGGGCACAGTGATCCCGTGGCACACTTGAGACGTTATTAGAACCAATTTAGGGCTGCAGGGGGAAGGAAAGAGTTGCTTATGGCTTTCTTTGGCGAGATTCTTTTCGATCTGGCTTCAGAAAAGTTTGTCAATCAAGGTATCGACAAGTGGAACAGCTGGGATGACTTAGCTTCTGAGTTTGTACAACATTTTTAGTATAATGTCGACCTGATTCCTGACGAAAAATACTTGGTCAACATGAAGAAGAAAAGCACTAAAGGTTTTAGAGAATACGCGATAAGGTGCCGTGAATAGGACGCCAGGGTAAACCCTTCAATGAAGGAGAGTCAGCTGGTAGAAGTCTTCATTCAGACAAAGGATAAGACCTATTTTCAACAATTACTTCTAGCAATGGGAAAGTCTTTTATTAAAGTCCTCAAAATGGGAGAGATGATAGAGGAAGGAATCAAGACCGGCCGAATGGTGAGTTTTGCCAGATTGAAAGCCACCACACAAGCGATTCAAGGTGGATCTGGTACATTCGGAGGTAAAAAAGAAGAAAGAGGACATGGCGACCGTTGTAGCTGGAATCCATTCCTATCCCAAAAGACCGCCTCACCCCTATCCCCAATCTAAGCCCAAGTCTATGCCAAAGCTCTATATATTCCTCCCCACCATTACTACCCTCCACAAAACCCATTATATTTCATTCCACCACCCTCACACCCAGTATACAGTGCGCAGCCATATGCCCAAACCCATTCTTACCCGCAATGGCACGCGCAAGCTCCACAAAATCGTCCATCAGCTCCACCAAATTTCCATAACCCCTCCAAACCCAATTTCTAACTCAGGCTCGAGTACAAGAAAGAGAAGGCGGTCAAAAATCAGTTCACACCTCTTGGGGAGTCATATGCTAGCTCGTTTGATAGGTTGAGAAAGATGAAGGTCTTAAGCCCAATTCAAGGAAGGCTTTCAAATCCACCTCCAAGGAATCTCAATAGTTGATATGAAAAAGATTCCCTGGACCTATAAGCGGACTGTGATGACCTATCAGGGGAAGGAAGTAGTGGAAGATGTAGATGAGGTAAGGGGTTCGACTTGGTCAGGAAGATGTTTCGTGCTTGAAAGTTTAAGGAAGTACAAGCCAATTGTGAGTGCACCTTCATCTATCAAAAAGCCTGTCACCAAAGAAGAAGCTGAGGAATTTTTGAAAAAGATGAAGTTTCCAGAGTATTCAATAATAGATCAGTTGAAGAAAACCCCTACTCAAATTTCCCTCTTATCTTTATTGTTACATTGCAAGGAACATAGTGATATTATATAGAAGGTATTAAATGAAGCATATGTTCCTAGGGAGATAACAGTAAATCAGCTTGAGAAAATAGTTGAAAAAATATTTGAGGTCAATCGGATCAGCTTCTCTGACGATCCTAATTTGAATAAAACTGAGCCAATCAATCTATGGAATCATCACCAGGTTGAAGCGAATGGCAAGTTCTCCCCAAACTGGCAAGGTCCCTTCATTGTGAAGAAAGTGTTACCCAATAGAGCCTTATATTTGACAGATATTGAAGGCAAAATGGTAGAAATAGCTATCAATGCTGATGCGGTCAAAAGATATTATGTATGATATTTAATCCTTTGTTGATTTTATTTCATGTTTAGTACTTGCATTTTTGAAGATTGATATGATGAAGGAATTTTATTCTTCTATCCAAACATAGTGTCATCCTTTGTTTACCCGTTTGAGCTTAGTTTTATTTTTCTTTCATATCCCTCTTTTGCAATCAAATAGAGTCAAAGATAAATGTCAAGAAAATAAGAACAAAAGAAAGAGTTCAAAATTTTTAAAAAAAATCAAATCAAAACAAAGAACAAGTTGATGGAACTATGTGCGACCTAATTCTCCTTTCTTGGGAGTGAGATACGTAGGATGCCCTATTCAGGGCTCAGTCCAACCAAATAAAGATTTTAGATTCACCCAGTCAACAAAAACTAGGGCATAAGTTAATGTTTGTTTGAGTCGATTCCAAAAGTTGTAAGTCCTACCCCCATTTCAAGTTCGTTTGAGCCTCTTGTCATCCTTTTCTAACCTTATCCAAAAGCCAAGTTACAACCAAAGAAAGTCCTTCAGATCAATTTTTGATAATGTTAAGGCTAAACATGCAATGGATATGATGATACATTGTGGGGTACTACTTGTCTTCCTCAGCATAAGAAATCAAGAAAGAAATAAAAAAATGATACGTACTAAATGTTGCATCTTTGAGGCTAACGTGGTCATTTGATGGACCGATTTAGGGAAAACATGTGTTAGAAGTAAAGCGTGTAAAGAAAAAGGGAAAAAGAAAGAAAAAGTGAGTCAAAAAGTAAAAAAGAATTTCGTAGTTTTTAGAGTTCCTTATGGCTTTTGTTTTTCGCAATCCAAAAATTCAAAAAAGAGTTTTTTTCCCTTTCGTACTCATTTTCTCTAAAACATAAAAAAAAAAAAGACTTTTCTTTTGTTCCTTTACCATGCATTCATAATTCGAGAATTTTAAAAAAAAATATTTTTTATAATTGGAGCTTTTTATAAAGAAAAAGAAATGCAAAAAACAATGGTAGAAGTTTTGTACATTTCATATAACGAAAATACCCAAAAAGATTTTTTTTTTTCACAATTGTTGGTGTCTCTTTTATGAGAAGTGTCAAATTGAAAAATCTCAAAAAGATTTTATTGACATCTTTCATCGTCTGTTAGTAATCGCGTCTCTCAGGTCAAGTCTTAGTCTGTTCTTTAATCCTTAATTATTCAATCTGGACGAACTACGCACCCCTAATTCTTCTCTCTCGGGAGTGAGATACGTAGGCAACCTATTGTTGGTTCGGGGATCTTATTTTAAAAAAATCCAAAAAGATTTTATTCACTTTTCATTTAGAGTTGGTGTTTCATACATGTCTTGAAAAGAAAATACAAAAAAAAAAATTCCCCAATGGTCGTAGGTTTCATTTTTGGTTGATCTTATTTCAAAATCCAAAAAGATTTTCTTCACTCTTCATTTAGAGTAGTTGTTCCATATACATCTTTAAAATAAACTACAAAAAAGATTTTACTTTAATAGTTTCAAGTTTTATTTTCATATAAATTTCAAATCGAAAACCCAAAAATATTTTTCTTCGGTAATCATAGGTTCCATTTTGTATAGGAATTTGAAAAATTCAAAAAGATTTTCTTCTCTCTTCATTTGGAGTAGGTGTCATATAAATCTTAAAAGAAAATCACAAAAAAAAAAAGATTTTCCTTTAATATGTTCGAGTTTCATTTTCGCATAAAATTCAAAACTGAAAATCCCAAAAAGATTTTCCTTGGTAATCATAGATTTCACTTTGTATAGGTGTGTTTAAACCTGAAAAATACAAAAAGATTTTCATCAATTCTTTTGACAAATTGTTATTTTCTTTTCTTTTTAAAGTTTCAAGAAAAATAAAAAGAGTTTAATTGGCTATTCTGGCAAGACTTCCCGAACTACGTAAGATCTGATTCATGTACAACATGATACGTAGGCAACGTTTCTTGATTTTTTCATTATTTTTCTTTTATTCTTTAGGATAAACAAAAGCCATAAAAAATGATAAAAAGAGAGATAGCGAGAGAGGAAAAGAAAGAAAAATAATGAGAGAAGGGAAAAAAGGATAAAAAAGGGACTGAGGTGAGAGATGAGAGAAGTGATGGTGAAAAAAAAGCGAGAAAAAAAAAGAGGTGTGATTGGAGTAAAGAAGCAAATGGGTGTAGGAAAAAGATCGGGATGATGTTAAAATGACTTTGCTACCCTCAAAGGATGGTAGAAATACGCATAAATCTAGGATAATTTTACAAATGTGATTCCGATGCTTGTTGTGTGACCTAATCCTAACGGGTTTAGTCTTTCATGAGCATGTTCTTTCAGATAAATGGTTGGTTTGCAGCACTCTGGCTAGTCACCCGTACTTCACTAGATCAAAGGTGAAGCATGCCATGGCTAGTAGGGAGATTAAAAATTCACTCATTGACCCAGATCAAGATCCCAGGGAAGAAAGTTCAGAACGCAATGATGAGGTTTTGAGACTTAGACAACAATTGCTAGATCTGCACCGAGCTTGGGCTAGTGGCATGCCTCCTCCTTCACTACCTGAAGATCTTAGGAATATCCCCAATTGCCCACCGCTCTCTCAGGCGCAATACTCTATTCCCATTGAGTCACCGGAGTATGCACCAGGATTCACTCCGCGGCAATATTACCCTGGCACTTTTTCTGTACCCCTGGCAGTTTCTCAACCAAGGCCCGTGAATCAGCCGACGCCACCAGCAGCACCTATGTTCGTGGCTCTGCCACCACCTAAAGCTCCCACATATGATGTGCGTCTGACAATAGTGCTTCCTCGGTCTACCAGTGAGCCAGTATTAAAGGTTTCAGATAGTTAGTATTATGCCCCGAAGCCTACTTTGAGAATGAATGAACCGTATGGGTACGCTCAGCCACCTGTATTTCCATTTGATACAGAGAAACCTGTTGCAACAGTGGAACAGGACGTCATAGTGCAGAAATTGAAAAGTTTAGAACAGGCCATGAGGAATCTGCAGGGAACCGGAGGTTATAAGAGTGTTTCCCATAAAGATCTTTGTATGTTCCCAGACGTCAACCTTTCCCTCGATTTTAAAAAACCTAAGTTCAAGAAATATACTGGGAACGGTGATCTTGTGGCACACTTGAGACGTTATTGCAACTAATTGAGGGCTACAGGGGGAAGGAAAGAGTTGCTTATGGCTTTCCTTGGCGAGAGTCTTTTCAATCTGGCTTCAAAATGGTCTGTCGATCAAGATATCGACAAGTGGAACAACTGGGATGACTTAGCTTCTGAATTTGTGCAATATTTTCAGTATAATATCGACCTACTTCCTGACAAAAAATCCTTGGTCAACATGAAGAAGAAAAGCACTGAAGGTTTTAGGGAATATGCGATAAAGTGGCGTGAACAGGCCGCCAGGGTAAACCCTTCAATGAAAGAGATTAAGCTGGTAGAGGTCTTCATTCAGGAACAGGATAAGACCTATTTTCAATATTTACTTCCGGCAATGGGAAAGTCTTTTATTAAAATCCTCAAAATGGGAGAGATGATAGAGGACAGAATTAAGACCAACTGAATAGTGATTTTTGCCGCATTGAAAGCCACCACACAAGCAATTCAAAGTGGATCTGGTGCATTCGGAGGTAAAAAAAAAAAGTAGACGTGGCGACCGTTGTAGCTGAAACCCATTCCTATCCCAAAAGACCACCTCATCCCTATCCCCAAGCCCAAGTCTATGCCCAAGCTCCATATATTCCTCCCCACTATTACTACCCTCCACAAAACCCATTATATTCCATTCCGCCACCCCTATACCCAGTATATAGTGCGTATCCATATGCCCAAACATCTTCTTACCCATAATGGCACGCGCAAGCTCCACAAAATTGTTCATCAGCTCCACCAAATTACCAAAACCCTACCAAACCAGATTTCCAACCCAGGCCCAAGTACAAGAAAAAGAAGGCGGTTAAAAATTAGTTCACACCTCTTGGGGAGTCATATGATAGCTTGTTAGATAGGTTGAGAAAGATTAAGGTCTTAAGCCTAATTCAAAGGAGTCTTTCAAATCTACCTCCGAGGAATCTCGATTATTCTTTAAAGTGTGCATATTGTTCTGACACGCCAGGCCACAATATTGAGAAATGCTGGTATTTAAAGAGAGTTTTCCAATATTTAAATGACACAAATAAAATGTTGGTCCAGGCCCCGGAGGTTCCAAACATTAACCAAAATCCACTGCCAACCCATGCTGAAACCAATATATTAGAATTGATATATGATGAGAAAGATTCGCCAACGTATTATAAGCCTATTTTTAAGATACAAAGCAATGAGGAAAAATCGGTGAATGTAGCAGAGTCGTTGAAAGCAATGTCATTGATCCAAAAAGAAATGGGAGAAGATAAAGCCTAAGAAAGCACAAAGAAACCCATAATCACAGTGCAAGGTGCCAGTCAGGATAAACCTAAGTTGATGGTGGTAGGAGCTCCAGGTAAGCCCATCTTGATGGTGAAAAGAGCATCGGCAGCGCCTATTGTCCTCAAACCTGTGATCCAACCTCTTATAGTTGATACGAAAAAGGTTCCCTAAAACTATAAGTGGACTCTAATGACCTATCAGGGGAAGGAAGTACTGGAAGATGTAGATGAGGTTGGGGGTTTGACTCGGTCAGGAAGATATTTCGTGCCTGAAAGTGTAAGGAAGTCCAAGCCAATTATGAGTGGACCTTCATCTATCAAAAAGCCATTCACCGAAGAAGAAGCCAAGGAATTTTTGAAAAAGATAAAGTTGCCAGAGTATTCAATAATAGATCAGTTGAAGAAAACCCCTGCTCAAATTTCCCTCTTATCTTTGTTGTTGCATTCCAAGGAACATCGTGATATTATATTGAAGGTATTAAATGAAGTATATGTTCCTAGGGAGATTACAGTAAATCAGCTTGAGAAAATAGTTGGAAAAATCATTGAGGTCAATCGGATCAGCTTCTTTGATGATGAATTGCTTGTTGAAGGTACGGGGCATAACCAGGGTCTTTACATAATGGTGAAGTGCAAATATTTCTACATCACTCATGTCATGATTGACGGAGCTTCAGGTGCAAATATCTGCCCTATTTCTACTTTGAAAAAGTTGAATATTGGTATTGAGAGGATCAGGCCTAACAATGTATGTGTCAGGGCTTTCGATGGTGCAAAATCAAACTCCATTGGCAAAATAGAACGAATGTTGATTATAGGGCCTGTTGAGTTCTCCATAGATTTTTAAGTATTGAATATAGACTCATCTTACAATCTGTTGTTGGGAAGACCGTGGATCCACAAGGCCAAGGCGGTTGCATCTACATTGCACCAAATGATTAAGTTTGAGCATGACAGGCCAGAAGTGGTTATTCATGGTGAAAGGGATTTGTCCGCCTACGAAGATTCTCCCCTGTCCCTTATTGAAGCAAATAATATAGAGGAGACATTTGTCTATCAAACTTTTGATATAGTGTCAGTGAATTATATCATTGAAGGGCAGGTTTACAATTGTCTCCTACTCCTGTCATGATGATAAATGAAATTTTAAAATATGGATTCGAGCCAGGAAGGGGTTTGGGAGTGTCTCTGCATAGTATGGTTCATCCCATATGTCTGAATGAGAACATGGGCACTTTTGGTTTGGGATTTGAACCTACGGCTGAAGATCTGAAGAAGGCCAAGGGAAGGAAAAAAGAAACATGGTCACTCCCTCGCCCAGTGCCCCTACTCAGTAAGTCATTCATCAAGGGCAGTGTCGTGGCACCTATAGAGTTTGGAGATGAATTGGTTGATGACTTCTAGAACCTGTTGATCAAAGTTGACATGGTTGAAGCAGGATAAGGTACCAATAAGGCAAATATGCAATTCATAGGTCCTGCTATCCGGCTCAACAATTGGGAAGTCACTCCTCTCCCCATCAGGAGGGAGTTTTGGTAGTTTGTTTTTTTTTTCTGTTTATCCAAGTTATTTCATGATTGTAATTTGGATTTTAGTTTTTTTATGTTATGTTGTCATTTATGTTTAAACCCTCCTATCTTTCCCTTTTAATGAAATACAATGTCCCCTTATTTTGTGTCTAATATATTTTGATTTTTTTTTCTTTATATAGTTCTCTTTATGCTGATTCTAATGGCATGACATGCATGCAAATTTTTCAGTCTGATCTTAAAATCCAAACTAATCAAGATATAATAAAGCAAGAGGGGGAATATGATAAAGAAGGGGCACTAAAGGAAATAAGCAAAGTGTTAGAACAATTTGATGACAAGATAAATCCTAATTTGAATGAAACTGAGCCAATCAATTTAGGGAATCATCACCAGGTTGCCCAAACTGGCAAGGTCCCTTCATTGTGAAGAAAGTGTTGCCCAATAGAGCCTTATATTTGACAGATATTGAAGGCAAAATGGCAGAAATGGCTATCAATGTTGATGCGGTCAAAAGATATTATGTATGATATTCTATCCTTTGTTGATTTTATTGCATGCTTAGTACTTGCATTTTTGAAGATTGATATGATGAAGGCATTCTATTCTTCTATTCAAACATTGTGTCATCCTTTGTTTACCCGTTTGAGCTTAGTTTTATTTTTCTTTCATATCCCTCTTTTGAAATCAAATAGAGTCAAAGATAAATGTCAGGAAAATAAGAACAAAAGAAAGAGTTTAAAAATTAAAAAAAATCAAATTAAAACAAAGAACAAGCTGATGGACCTACGTGCGACTTGATTCTCCTCTCTTGGGAGTGAGATACGTAGGCTGCCCTATTCAGGGCTCGTTCCAACGAAATAAAGATTTTAGATTCACCCAGTTAACAAAAACTAGGGCATGAGTTAATGTTTATTTGAGTCGATTCCAAAATTTGTAAGTCCCACCCCCACTTCAAGTGTCGTTTGACCCTCTTGCCATCCTTTTCTAACCTTGTCCAAAAGCCAAGTTATAACCAAAAAAAGTCCTTTAGATTAATTTTTGATAATGTTAAGCTAAACATGCAATGGATATGATGATACATTGTGGGGTACTACTTGTTTTCCTCAGCATAAGAAATCAGGAAAGAAATAAAAAATGAGAGTCTTATTGGTGAAAACCCTCGCGGGCACCATAAGGCGATAGTGAGTCTAGAGAAATAAAAATGAGAGAGTTTTACTGATGAAAAACCTCACGGGCACCATAAGGTGATAGGGAGTTGAGAGAAATAAAATTGAGAGAGTCTTATTAGTGAAAACCCTCATGGGCATCATAGGGCGATGGCGAGTTCAAAAGAAAACTGAAAAAGAAAGAGATTTGTTGGCAAAACTATTTTAAGATGGTGTCGATTGAATGAGATATATGAGTCCAATGGTTTTGAAGAAGTGGCTCAGCGGCAAAGGCACGAACTCAACAACAGATGGGAAGTTTGGATAGGAAAATCAGGCATCTTAATCCAAAATACATGTCATAGTAATTGGAGTTGGTTGCCATTTTCAGATAAGTTTTTGTTTCCTTTTTGAATAAGGGACATTGCCGTTTTCTTTCGTTTATATGTTCATATTTTTGTCTTATGTCACTTATCAAAATAAAAGTCACCATCATTTCTTTACACTTTAAGTCAAGTCTGTGTCGAAACGAGCGAGAAAGGATTTCAAAACTTGCTACCAGTCTTTCCAATTATATGAGGAAAAGCCAAGGACCAGAACATGAAAGAAATAGGATCGTAATTCAAAACAAAGCAAAAGAAGTCTATCAACCGACAGGTTGCTGGATTCGTAGGAGTATATAAATTTGAAAAAGGGTGCATCTCAGAGGCATGGTAAAATGGAAATTCATTATTTGAGTCAGAACTTATTTCCCTCAATCTGTATCTGGGTCAATGACGTGACATAACAGGGGCAAGTTTCAGCGATCTGAAACAAAAGTGAAAGGAACAACGATTGGAGCAGATGCCTAGGAAGCCAAGTGCTGCAAGCCACCACTAAGTTTTTAACTGAGAAATTTTCTTTGTTGAAACAGGGGCAAATTCACTTCACTTAATTCGGTTGAAAAATGGGACTATACTTTCTGTTCAGGACCTTCCTAAAAAATGAGACTTTACTTTCTGTTCAGGACCCTCCGAAAAAATGGGACTTTACTTTCTGTTTAGGACCCTCCTGGAAAATAGGATTTTACTTTCTGTTCAGGACCCTCCTGAAGAATGAGATTTTACTTTTGTTTAGGACCCTCCTGAAAAATGGGATTTTACTTTTTGTTCAGGACCCTCCTGAAAAAAAAAGGACTTTACTTTATGTTCAGGACCCTCCTGAAAAATGGAATTTTACTTTCTGTTCAGGACCCTCTTGAAAAATAGGATTTTACTTTCTGTCCAGGACCGTCCTGAAAAATGAGATTTTACTTTGTGTTCAGGACCCTCCTGAAAAATGAGAATTTACTTTATATTAGGACCATCCTAAAAAATAGGATTTTACTGTCTGTTCAGGACCCTCCTAAAAAATAAAAATTTATGTTATGTTCAGGACCCTCCAAAAAAATGGGATTTTACTTTATTTTCAGGACCCTCCTGAAAAATGATATTTTACTTTATGTTCAGGACACTCCTGAAAAATGAGAATTTACTTTATGTTCAGGACCCTCCTGAAAAATTGGATTTTACTGTCTGTTCAAGACCCTCCTAAAAAATAGGATTTAACTGTTTGTTCAGGACCCTCCTAAAAATGAGAATTTACTTTCTGTTCAGGACCCTCCTGAAAAGTGAGATTTTACTTTATTTTCAGGACCTTCCTAAAAAATGGGAAAATGAAATTTTATAGTCTGTTCAGGACCCTTGTGAAAATGGGATTTTAATGTCTATTCAGGACCCTCCTGAAAAATGGGAATTTATTTATGTTCAGGACCCTCCTGAAAAATGGAATTTTACTTTCTGTTCAGGACCCTCCTGAAAAAT
>NC_061116.1:201555817-201561840 GCF_002878395.1 Capsicum annuum | reverse complement strand
ACTTTATGTTCAGGACCCTCCTGAAAAATGGGATTTTACTGTCTGTTTAGGACCCTTTTGAAAAATGGGATTTTACTTTATGTTCAGGACTCTCCTGAAAAATGAGATTTTACTTTAAGTTCAGGACCCTCCTGAAAAATGGAAATTTACTTTATGTTCAGGACTTTTCTGAAAAATGGATTTTACTTTATGTTCAGGACCCTCCTAAAAAATGAGAATTTACTTTATGTTCAGGACCCTCCTGAAAAATGGGATTTTACTTTCTGTTCAGGACCCTTCTGAAAAATAGGATTTTACTTTATGTTCAGAACCTTCCTAAAAAATGAGAAAATGGGATTTTACTTTATGTTCAGAACCCTCCTGAAAAATGAGAATTTACTTTATGTTCAGGACCCTCCTGAAAAATGGGATTTTACTGTCTGTTTAGGACCCTCCCGAAAAATGAGAATTTACTTTATGTTCAGGACCCTCCTGAAAAAATAAGATTTTTACTTTTGTTGAAGACCCTCCTGAAAAATGGGATTTTACTTTTTGTTCAGGACCCTCCTGAAAAATGGGATTTTACTTTTTGTTTAGGACCCTCCTAAAAATGAGATTTTACTTTCAGCTCAGGACCCTCCTGAAGAATGGGATTTTACTTTCTTTTCAGGACCCTCCTGGAAAATGGGACATTACTTTAAAAAATGATGAACTCCTTCATTATTATAATCTTTTTTTAGGATAATTTTTGTTCTAGTTTTGATTCTGGTTTTAGGAGCCCGCCTGAAAAACCGGGTGAAAAAATTGTTAGTCAGGAGCCCACCTGAAGAACAGGGTGATGAAATGGGAAATTGAAGAAATTGCGAGTCAGGAACCCGCCTGAAGAGCAGGGTGATGAAATTGAAAGACAACAATGGCAAGTCAGAAGCCCGCCGGAAGAGCAGGGCGAACAAATGAAAGTCGAGCAATGAAGTGAAGCAATGGAAAACCAAGCAACAAGTTGAAAGAAATTGCAATTCAGGAGCCCGCCTGTAGAATAGGGTGATAAAACTCAAGTCCGGAGTCAAGGAATGCTGCATAGATAGGATTTTGTAATTTCATTTCTGTTTTGACTTGTAATTTTCATTTTGATGTAATGATAGAGCCGTGGACCAAAACCTCGATTGAACCTCACTCGACTCTCCAACTCGGTATAGTTCATCTCTTTCCAATCCTTTGAAACACCTGTCACTTGACTTCCTCATGACTTGGGTAGAAAGGGTGTCCGGCAGGATTCAGTTGTCTTTCTTTCTTTTACTCCTCTCTTTGAATAATGATCGGGAGAAAATTCTGTCTCGTTGTTTACTTCTTTGTCTGAAAATACTATGTGTTTACATCCAAAGAGGGCATGATGTAGACACGTAATTTCGTCCCTCCCCGATATCGTTTTACCTATTTTTACCTTATCCTACCGTGTACCCTCACCCATGTAATTACATCCCACCAAAATACAAAAAATAACTCTCAACAAAATCCCTACCAAAATTTTTATTCTTTTTGACATCCTAACAACCCTTTCAATTAAAAGAAGACACATTACCCATACCCCTACCCCCAACACCCCATACCCACGTGACCCCCTCCCCCTCATATTTTTTGTGTACAAAGGCAAAAAGGGATAAACATTAAAAAGGTGCCCCACTAGGAAACTTCCAGGAAAGGGACAAAAGGACCATTTTTCCATTTTGGCAAAAGACCATACATACACGACATATACAGATCAAAGAAAGGGAGAAAGGTTTTCTTCTTCATTCACCATATTCATCCCTTCTTTTTCTTCTCTCCGAACGCGCACACACAGAGGAACCCCATCAAAAAAAATGCACTATAATCTCCATTTATTGGATACAGGGATTACACAGGGATTTGGGGAAGTCCATAAACACATGCCAGAAATGGGGAAGATGAGAGAGAGGGAGAGAACAGAGAGAGACGAGAGAGAAGAACTTAGCCGGAGATCGAGTTTTCCGGCCACTCTTCACCAAAAATCACTGTACTAGTTCTGATTTAACTCCAAAACCCATCAAAAACTCATCCAAACCATCTCCATCACTGAAAACCAAGATCGAATCGTTAAAACCAGCCCGAAATCGACCTGTTTTGGGTCAATTCCGGCCTTTTTGAGTTCGGTTTCAATTTTTTTGAGGTCATCTTTGGTCTGTTTGGGTTAGTTTTGTAAGTTCGATTTATTTTTAGTTTGTTCAGTATTGGTGTTGAATACTCTCAAGTGGTTTCGTGGATTTGGTATTTGAATCAGACTGCGAATTCGGGTTGTTTAGATCTGAGTTGGTTCAGCCGTTGTTGAGATTTATTTTTCATCCAAGAATTCGGGCTTTGGCTTCTCTCATTCGTTATTATCGATCAGAATCTGAATCTTTGGAGGTCCCTTTCTCAACTCTATCCTTTTCTTATGTTTTCATAGTTGAAGATGTGACTTCATGATGTTTTGCATGTATATGAATCCTTGTAATTCGTGTGGTTTGATTCATAGACTTATACTGAAATTGATTAATGGTGTTGATCGAAGATGACTTGAATTTATGTTGGCATAAATGAAATCTGGGTGGGAATGGGAAATGGAAAGGATGAACACTGTTTTGATTGTGACATACTGATTATTGTTTAATTTTGGATAAATATTCATTCTGATCATTGTTGTTAAAATGGATAGGCAATATAGGTTTGGGTAGGCAAATTTTAGAACTTGTTGTTTGGTTGAATGTTTGAATATGGAATATTGGTTGAATGTTTTTTTTTTCTAGTTTATCGTATTTGGATCACTTGTATCATTTGCCGGGGAATGCCCCGAAGTAATTTGTATTGATTTATCCGGGGAATGCCCCGAGGTATCTTGCATTTGAAAGATGTTCGTGGTGAAGGCCCGAGGTGTCGGGTAAAACATGGGAGCGTAGTTAGAATTAGTTTAGGTTAGCGTAGGTTTATATTTTTTGTATTTTTTTATATATCGGGTTGTATAATTGGACTAGACATTACATTTTGGATTGTTTTGTTTTTTGTTTGATTGTTTTGCGTGCTTTTGTGTGGTTTATACATTTCGTAGTGTCAAATTAGCCGATATGCTTCACCAAGCGACCGTGGTCGAACCACAGGATCAAGGGGTGCCTAACACCTTCCCCTCGGTCAACAGAATTCCTTAATCAGAATCTTTGTTCGTGGAACAGTTTAAAAGAGTCAAAAATAGTTTTTGAAAAGGATTTTTCAAAGGTGACTTGGCACACCGGATTATGCCAAGTGGCGACTATGAATAAAAATGCAAATAATTCTTTTTCAAAACAATTCTTCATTTTTTCACTTTAATAATAAAAACCCCTACGAACCATAAAATTAATCTTTTTTGGAAGTTAAAAAGGGGGTGTGACACCGCAAATTATCAACTTCTAAATTTTTATCCAATGGTTTCTTAGCGACATTCAAACACAAATGTTGTCCAGAATTTTCACTGCTCGCCACAACATCATGAATATGGTACATATGTCTGTGATATCTCACGGGTCACCAAATTTATGGGTTTTAAAGATGTATTATGCTCTTGTTCGTCAATGTATAGTTCAACAATTAAGTTCCTCACTTGTAGTTCATATTTCATTTGCGATGAAGGGACTAAGACCTTAGAATTCTCTCTAGATTGGACCATCAACTCACGTGCATCTACATCACCTATTGCATTATTGTTTGCAATAATTTGTTGTTGTTGGGAATCAACATTCCGCGCAACAAGCTTAGAAACATTGTTATGGACCTCAACATCTGTACGGGAACTTGCCAACAAGTCTGGTTGTTGGTTCTTTTCATGAGATCTTCGATCTCCATCTTCCCATCCTCTCTTCTCATTCAAAAATCCTCTCACATCCCTTGAAATTTTTCTCCAATAGCTTCTTCACAACCTTCACCACCTGCATTCTAGATAGTATCTGGTTTCTTTTTTAGTATCAAACATCATGTACCTTCATTATGTCCTTGGTGTTTGCACAAAAATTACACACAAAGGTAGATTATCATAAATAATTTTCCGGAAACTCTCTACAAGCTTACCAGTTTTATTGTCCAAATATCAAAATCTTATTTGCTTTAAAAGTTTTTTCAGTTGGTCTGGAATCACCTTAATCCTAGCGGTGCTCGGTCTAGACTTAACTTGTGTTGCTTTATCTATAGCTATTGGTATTCCGACTGCTGCTTCTATAGACAATAATAACCTCTTAGCAAATAGATCTAGAGCCAAGTTCGACGAAGAAATCCACACTACTGCCTTAGTCATTTCTTCGTTGTAGTTAAAACCGATAAACCACAAGAATATCCTGTATTAGTGCTCTTTTCCATTGTAAGAAAAATATTTCACTGATCGTGCAAAAGTAGTCACATAATCATCATATTGATCACACCATAGCAAGAGTTGTCATGGTGCCAATGAACCAGTTAGACAATGATCCTTGATTCCAAGATGTTTCGGCAGCAGTGTCCTTAGGTCCTTCAAATCTGGTGCACCTGAGGAAAGTTTAATCACAATTGCTTGATGCAACCCTTCCTCGATAGCAAATGCTTCTCTTTTCTCCATTGTAAATTTGAGTGTAGGCTCACCATGAATATATTCAATTGGTTTTAGTTGAGTTCTCGTAATATTTTGCACAATCATAGTGGAATTTTGTCAACACAGAGCTCACAAATGTGCCTATTGAAATTGATGATCCTTTAGAGAATAACTTTTTTGTCGAGGATATAGAATTTTCTAGCACTGATGTAGATGTGCATCCTTCTACGGTCCAGTCTACCTCACAAAACACTATAGCATCTAATGATCAAGTTGAAGTCCCTTGCACCTCTATTCCACTGTCCTCTTCTCCTGCAATACGTTCTCCAAGAAGAACATCTAGGATGTCCAGGCAACCGGTTTAGCTAAAGGACTATGATACTTCTAAGGATGGAAAGAAATGCAGATATTCCATGGCAAACTACCTCTTATATGATAAAACTACAAAGTCATATCATAGCTACTTAAGCAAATTCTCCACCTGGGTTTGACCACATACTCTTAGGCAAGCTGCAGTAGATTCAAGATGGGTTGAGGCCATGAAGCTAGAGATTCAAGCACTTGAAGAAAACAAGACCTGGGAGGTGGTGTCTTTACCACCCAGAAAGAATGTTTTGGGATCCAAGTGGGTTTATAAGATCAAGTATCAAGCTAATAGAGAGGTAGAGATATTCAAAGCTAGATTGGTAGCAAAAGGTTATAGTCAACAAGAAGCTTTGGATTATCATTATACCTTTTCTCATGTGTCTAAGATGGTTACAGTTAGAAGTGTAATTGCTTTAGTAGCTTCAAAAGGTTGGTTTCTATGTCAAATGGATGCCTACAATGCTTTCTTACAAGGTGATATAAATGAAGAGGTTTACATGGAGATGCCAGAAGGTTTCAAACAATAAAAGAGACACAAGAGTATGCAGATTGTAGAATTCCTTATATCGAAAAAGGCTCAAAAATACCTCTAAATTATCTGAAATAGCTCAAAAATGCCCCTATTAGATTTTTGGCTCAAAAATACCCCTCCGTTAAATATTAGGCTAAAAAATACCCCTCCCTCTAACGGAATTCGGAAAAGGATCAAAAATACCCCTGAACTATCTGAAATGGGTCAAAAATACCCCTTTATTAAGTATTTGACTCAAAAATACCCCTCCCCTTAACGAAATTAAATTATTTCGATTGAATTAAATCCTAACTTTAACTTTTTAACCCTAATACTTTAATTTTTTTTACATAAAAGTATTTTTTTAATTTTAAAAGTAAGATAACGAAAAAAAGTATTTGAATTATAATATAAATTGGTTGAATTTGATTTGAAAAATAAACATACATTTATTCTAAAAAGGTATTTTCACTTTACATCTTTTTAATCTTTAAAGAAATTAACGAAATATAAATTAACGAAATTAATGAAATATAAATTTTCACTTAAAGAAATTAACGAAATAAAAATTAAATGATGAAC
>NC_061116.1:201475740-201555717 GCF_002878395.1 Capsicum annuum | reverse complement strand
TTCACTTAAAGAAATTAACGAAATAAAAATTAAATGATGAACTTTATATAAATTAACGAAATAATCAAAATAATTTAATTTCGTTAAATACCCCTCTATTAAATATTTGGCTCAAAAATACCCTTCCCCTTAACGAAATTAAATTATTTCGATTGAATTAAACCCTAACTTTAACTTTTTAATCATAATACTTCAATTTTTTTGCATAAAAGTATTTTTTTTAATTTTAAAATAAGATAATGAAAAAAAGTATTTGAATTATAATATAAATTGATTGAATTTGATTTGGAAAATAAACATACATTTATTCTAAAAAGGTATTTTCACTTTACATCTTTTTAATCTTTAAAGAAATTAACGAAATATAAATTTTCACTTAAAGAATTAACGAAATATAAATTAAATGATGAACTTTATATAAATTAACGAAATAATCGAAATAATTTAATTTCGTTAAGGGAGGGGTATTTTTGAGCTAAATATTTAACAGAGGGGTATTTTTGACCCATTTCAGATAGTTTAGGGGTATTTTTTTATCATTTTCCAAATTCCGTTAGAGGGAGGGGTATTTTTGAGCTAAATATTTAACGGAGGAGTATTTTTTAGCCAAAAATCTAACGAAGGGCATTTTTGAGCTATTTTGGATAGTTCAGGGGTATTTTTGAGCCTTTTCCGTCCTTATATTCTTAAACAAGCTTTCAGACAATGGAACCTGAAACTTACTAATGCCTTAGTAAATGGTGGTTTTGTTCAGAGTGTACATGACTATTCCTTGTTTACATAGAAGAAAAAGGAAGACATAGTGATAATTTTAGTCTATGTTGATAATTTTAGTCTATGTTGATGACTTACTCATCATTGGTAGCAGTACCCCATTGATATCTAATTCTAAGGAGGTTCTACACATGCAATTTAAATTGAAGAACTTAGGTGAGCTTAAGTATTTTTTTGGGTATTAAAGTGCTAATATCAACCACAGGTGTTTTGTTGAATAAGTGAAAATATATTTTGGAGCTTATGTCAGAAATGGGTCTTAGTGGTTCTAAGCCCGCTTTCACTCTATGAAGCATAATCTCAAATTGACTACAATGGAATATGATCATGCAAATGTTGTCCTGAAGATGCAATTTTGACCGATGTTACCACTACAATAAAATGCACTTATAGCTACGAAACGTAAGCTACAAATTTGAAAATCATAGCTATAACCTAGTTATAGCCACAAAAATTAAATTTTATGGCTGTCTACAAATTCAAAAAATTTCATAGCCACAAAAATCAAATTGATAAAGCGAAAACTTCATTTTTGCTATTATTGTTTAATATCGTGGCTATAATTATCTAAATTTCTACAATTTTATAGCTACAATAACATTTTGTAGCTAATTATAAGGTTATGCCACCCAATAAAAGCATTTGTAACAATAGTAACTTTTTAGCCATAATTAATTATTTGAAACAAACTATTGTAGCTAAATTAAATAAGTTTGCTTCAAGTTATAAAAATTGTGGTGATAGTCAAACAGAATAGCCATAGATTTTTTGTTATAATAAACTTTCATAGCTAATTATTAATTTTTGCCACAAAATAAAACCTATTGTAGTAATAGTAATCTTTTAACCACAAAAATTACTTGAAGCAAAATTTGTGGCTAAATAAATATTTTTCTTTAAATTAAAAAAATTGTGGTAATAGATGACTGTTAATAGATATAATTATTTGTCATGACAAAATGATATAGCTACAAATTGTTTTTGTTGTAAAATTTCATAGCTAATAATTACTATTTTAATTATAAATTAAAATTTATTCTTATAAAACTACTCCTTTTGTCTCATATTATTTGACATTTTTGTCAAAAAAATGGTCTCAAAATAATTAACATGTTTAAAAAAAATCAAAAGATACTTGGAATTGTTTTTTCAACTTTATCTTTAGTAATTTAATAAAAGTAATTAACTCAAATAGACAATATTGACAATATTGAATGTAAATTTAAGAATCACATTAATTAATTCACAATTCGTATAAATTTTATTTATGAATTGTGTAAAAGACAAATATATTAACTTGAGTTGAAGTGGTACCACATTAATAGAATTAATGTATAATCATGATAAATTAATTGCAGCAAATTTCTGTAGTTATAAGAAATGTATGTACTTGGTCTTTCCTTTAAATGCATTTTTTTTAGTTAAAGATTGGGGGCTCTATTTACTTTTCATAGCTAACAAAAGGCAAAACAAAAAAACAAAAAAATAATAGAATTGGAAAGCCGACTTAGCAGCTAGAATGGAGCCATCCATCATCGGAGCTCCGATCGACTTCCCCGAGAACAGATCCTTCTACTCCACCAGCTACATCGACCGATGATAAAGCCAGTCTCATTTCTTTTTTTATTCCAAGCTAACTATTACTTCCACTTTGAGTTCTGGATTTCTTCAATGGCGAGGAAACAACTCCAATTTGAGTAACCTCTACGATCTATCACCGGTAAGTATGTATATGTTCTTTAATTTTTTTATTTGTACAAAATGTTCATATCCGGTTAAATCGATTGAATACCCCACATTGTATTTGGACCATTGGTAGAAGGCGTTCAAGTTGGTGTCTTTTTTCCTGGGTCTCATGTTTTGCATGTACTCTTTTGTTTCACAAAGCTGTCATCCAAGCTTCACTGTAAAAATTGTTAATTCAGTCTTATCATACAGATACAGATAACAATTTTTAAGAGCTATATATAGAGACGTATCGAAGATTAATGTCAGTAGGCCGAGGGTGTGGTTTATTATACATTCGAGCTGAAAAACAGTGAACAACAGGTCCGAATCTGTTTTGTACTTTTTTAAAATCTTTTGCTTTGGAGTATTGTTGAACAATTGAGATTGATGAAAGATGGAAATTTCAAGAGAACCGACTCCTAGAGTGAACTAATTTGTTACATCAATTGAAGGTAAAAAAGATGACCCAAATCATTAAAGATCCAGGGGTTGGCCTGGTGGTAATTGGCTTGAGCTTTGGGGTGCTCCCTTTCAAGGTCTCAAGTTCAATACCCACTGGGTGCAAAGACAAACAATTTCTGAGGGCCATCGGACTGGGTGAAACCCTGAATTACCCGTGGTGCATTTGCGGGAAACTCCTTGCCGAGGGCCTGTGCACCCCCGGGATTAGTCGGGACTCGAAGAGTCTCGGACACCGGTGCAAGTCAAAAAAAAAAAAAGATCCAAATTAAAATCAATAGATACGTTTGCACGAATGGATCGCCATTTTCTTACATTGAATGCACTAGAGATTTTGAAGGAAATTCTGAGAATTCTGAAGTACAATCAATAAGTTTCATGACAAAAAATCTCTGTAATTTCTGTTATGATGATAGAGAAATATAACAATGAATTCTCAGAACATTCAGGGAGCAGTTCTGTACAAACCAAACACTCCAAGTATGTGTATTATTCCCTGTTCTTTAAAACATAACTAGTTAGTTGGAATACACTGGGTATGTCGTTGTTGTTGTAGACACTTGACTAAATTATATTCCAAGTGAGCACCTAATTGATGTACCCTAATAAAAAACTGTTATCATGTATTCAATCAAAAAAAATAAGTACTGTGGATATCTAAATGAAATTTACTAACAAGTTTTAGAGGATGTCGATGTATGCACCATAATTGAAATGATGAGTACTGGAGGTATGTGTATATAGTTCTGACTGATTATATTTCGATTTGTTAAATTAGTAGCAGAAGTAACCGTATTGAGCCGGGAACTGCGTGGGCTATAGAGATGAAAATGTAAAACAGTTTTTCAAGAAATAATTAAGCGAAGACGACAATGCTGGCGATCACTTAGAGATTCCCAGGACATTAGCGCACTATTTACAGAGTTTGATAATGCAACATTGCGTTAATCGTGGGTTTTAATGGAGTCGCTTGAGGACCATGAAGCGTGGTGGATGTGTTCTTGGGGTTTCTTTCGATATTCAGATTAGGTTTGTTTGAGATTCCTTTCTACATTGGAAGCTGGTTGGTTCTCTCGACATGCCCAAGATAGCTTTTGCCGAAGCTGAAGTTAGTGTCATCAACCAACCTGGATGTTGCTGTGGTGGGAACGAAGATGCTCTACTACTGAATCAAGTGTTCTGTTGAATTTTCGGATTCTTTTCCCAGCTGATTATCTTCACTTGAAGTTCTTGTTTGCTATCTTTCTTCACTTGGAATATACAGTGTGTAAAACCCAATTTTTAGCTGTGTTTGCCTTGATAGGATTACTGGTCGATTAGCTGCTTCTCTTATATTGTGGTATTTATTTGTTTGGAAGCTCACAGCAACACTTTTTAGCAATTCTGGTTGGGTTGTTGAAGCTGCCCGGGGCATAATTGAAGTGATCTGCTGCTGTCCAGAGCTGCATGCCATTTAGCATGCTATTGCTGAGCGAAAACATCAGGGGTCTCCTACTTGCAATAGGAATCTTTGATCTACATGTTTTCTTGCTATATTGTTTATTGTTTTAGAAGCTGAATATTAACTTCTCTAAAGGTGATGGTTATAGTTCATTATTATGGCTAATTTTGAGATGTTATCACTGTACAGGCACAATTGTGAGGATACTTGCTGTCTTCTGCTAGGTAGATTGCGCAGGAGTGATTAAATTTGCTGAAGATTTACTACAAGGAAATGTTGTCATCTTTGATGCCTTTGTTGACTTGCTCAAGAATTGTCATTCATCATTCATCTTACCTGAAGATTTACAACAACAACAACAAACCCAGTGTATTCCCACTTAGTGGGGTCTGGGGGGCTAAGATGTACGCAGTCCATACCTCTACCTCTGATGAAGTAGAAAGGCTGTTTCCGAAAGACCCCCGGCTCAAGTCACGAGATATCACACAAACACATAGTACAGCACAGAAGCAGATGACATAACATAGATACGGCACCCATAAGGAATATAAAACAGAGTAAAGCAGGAATGCAGGAATATAAAGCAGAGGAAAGCACACAGATTCGTAATAAACATGGAACACGGAACACGAAACACTGAATACGGAATCATAACAGGAATACACCCCCACCAATTGATTCCCTACACTAGCGACCCGAACTGGCCCTAATCCTCTGCCGTAATTCGCATCTTCCAGACCTTCCTATCTAGGGTCATGTCCTCGGTGAGCTGTAACTGTTCCATATCCCGCCTAATCACCTCACCCCAGTACTTCTTCGGTCTACCCCTTCCCCGTCTAAAACCATCCAACGCTAGCCTCTCACACCTACGGACCGGGGCATCCATGCCCCTCCTCTTCACGTGTCCGAACCATCTCAATCGTGCTTTCCGCATCTTACACTCCACTGAAGTCACACCAACCTTCTCCCGAATAGTCTCATTCCGAACTCTATCCCCTCGGGTCAGTCCACACATCCAGCGCAACATCCGCATTTCTGCCACCTTCATTTTTTGGATGTGGGAGTTCTTAACTGGCCAACACTCCGCTCCATACAGCAAGGCCGGACGGACTACCACCCTATAGAATTTGCCTTTAAGCTTGGGCGGCACCTTCTTATCACACAGCACCCCCGATGCGAGTTTCCACTTCATCCATCCCGCCCCAATACGGTGCGAGACATCCTCGTCAATCTCACCGTTACTCTGGATCACGGACCCGAGATACTTGAACTTATCCCTCTTCCCTACCTCCTGTGCTTCTAGCGTCACTCCTACCTCATTCTCCCGCCTCACGTCATTAAACTTACATTCCACATACTCTGTCTTGGTTCTGCTCACCCTGAACCCTTTAGACTCCAGAGTTTGCCTCCACAACTCTAATTTGTCATTCACACCCCCTCGAGTCTCATCTATCAGGACTACATCGTCTGCAAAAAGCATACACCACGGCACCTCCCCTTGGATACGCCGCGTCAACACATCCATTACTAACGCAAACAAAAAGGGACTAAGAGTAGATCCCTGATGCAATCCTGTCAGGACAGTGAAATGCTCTGAGTCTCCTCCCGCCGTCCTCACCTGGGTTTTCGCTCCCTCATACATATCCTTAATTACTCTGATATATGCCTGCGGTACTCCACTCACCTCCAAGCATCTCCAAAGCACTTTCTTGGGGACTTTGTCGTACGCCTTTTTCAGGTCGATGAACACCATGTGCAGATCCTTCTTCCTCTCCCTATACTGCTCCACCAACCTCCGTACCAGGTGGATTGCCTCCATCGTCGAGCGGCCGGGCATAAATCCGAACTGGTTTTCCGAAATAGACACTATCCATCTCAGCCTCACCTCGACCACTCTCTCCCATATCTTCATAGAGTGACTCAGTAACTTAATCCCCCTATAGTTATTGCAACACTGAATGTCCCCCTTATTCTTATAGAGGGGGATCATGGTACTCCACCTCCACGCCTCGGGCATCTTTGCCGTCCTGAAAATTTCATTGAACAATGCAGTCAACCACCTTACACCAGCCTCTCCAACGAACTTTCAAAACTCCACCGGTATCTCATCCGGCCCCGTCGCCCTACCCCTTCGCATCCTGCGGACTGCCTGTCTAACCTCGTCTACCTTAAAACGTCTACAATAGCTAAAATCCCGACACTCCCCTGAGTGCTCCAGTTCTCCTAACACAATAGCTCTGTCCCCCTCGTCATTCAAGAGCCTATGAAAGTACGACTGCCATCTCTTCTTTATGTGACCGTCCTCCACCAACACTCTACCGTCCTCCCCCTTAATGCACCTCACCTGATCGAGGTCACGACCCTTCCTCTCCCTAGCCTTAGCGAGTCGGAACAACTTTTTCTCCCCTCCTTTCCCCTGTAACCCTGCATACAAGCTCTCAAAAGCGGCCGTCTTAGCTGCCGTGACCGCTGACTTCGCCTCCTTCCTCGCTAGCTTGTACTCTTTCCTGTTTACCCGCTTCTCTTCTTCGTCCTTGCTTTCCACCAACTTAGCATACGCCTCTTTCTTGGTCTCCACTTTCTTCCCCACCTCTTCATTCCACCACCAATCCCCCCAAGGCCCCTACCTGAAGATTTACTACAAGGATATTTTGTCATCTTGATACTTGTGATTATTTGATCGTACATTGAGGTAATGTGTTATCTTTAACCAAATCTTCTACTCCTTTTGCATTTTCTCCGGGGCTGCTCCTCTTACTGGATCATCCACACCAAGTACACCATCACCCAATGGGGCATCAATATCTACTACTCGTGCAGGTACATATACGCAGATTTTAAATTTATATTTGTAGACACATACTTTTGTCCTTTCCCGAAAATATTTTAATCATTTTTATTTTATTTTATTTTTTTAATTTTTATTTTTATTTTATTCACCTTACCATACTTTTGTTTAATTGATAATTTCTCCCCCAAAAAAGAATTGAAAATAATTAAATCCATAGCATGTTTGTCACCTCACTATGCCACCTCAACACCTCACTTTCCATTTTTCATTGGATACATACAAAAGGCACACGCCCTACTCATTTTTTCACATGTCGCACTAACTTTTTCACATGTCACACACTTATTCCCACAAGCCACCAATTATATGCTTCCACATAGGATAATAATTAAAGAAAAAGAAAAATCAAATAAAAAATATAAAAGGAATATTCTAAAAGGGGAAAAGGGAGAGGCTCATTCTTTCATCATCATCTTCTCCACAATAACAACAATCACCAAATCATCTTCCTCACAAGAACAGAAAAAAATAAGGGAGAGAGAATCGCGCGAGATAAAAAAATCGAGAGAGAAAAAGGGTCTGAACAATGGGAATTCGACGTAAACAGTGTCGGTGAACAGTAACGGCGTGAACAGTGTCGGTGAACGGGTCATTATTTCTCATTGTCGAGTTGGATTGTTGGTGTGAAGGTTCGACTCGAGGTTTCCGACTGCGGACTCTCTTTATTCGAATAACATTGAGTTTAAAAGCTTCAAATTAAGGTTCAATTCTACTCTCTTTCTTTTTTTTATTTCATTGTTTATTATATTTGGTGTTGGATTGAATATTGCGTGTTATTTGATCCTTGTTGGTGATGAATGCGTGTTTATTTTGACCCGTAGTTGGTTTGCTTGATTATGGTTTGGTGAAATGGAATCTCGTTTGAGAATTGAAATTGGTTGTGTGGGGATGGAATTGAGAAATTGATAAAAAGTTGAATTTAGATTAACTTTGGTTTATTGTTGTTTTGTTTAATTCGTAATGAGCATGAATATTGTTGGAATGTGATAGAATTATGATATGTTGAAATGGATAGGCAAATGTCGGTCTGGGTAGGCAAAACTTAGGAGTGATGTGTTTATTAAATGTTTTGAATGTTTAATGTGCGTGTGAATGTTTGGTTTCTAGTTTATCGTGTTTAATTCAAATGTATTTATTTAGCTGGGGAATGCCTCGAGACACAATGTATTTATTCACCAAGGAATGCCTCGACGTACTATGTTGGCAGAAGACGTTCGTGAGGAAGGCCCGAGGCGTTGGGTAAAGCACGGGAGCGTAGTTAGTATTAGTGTAGGTTAGATAGGATTTATTTTTGCATTTTTCTATTTTGGACTGTATAAATTGGACTGGACACTATACTTTTGATTCTTTTTTGGTTTTGTTTGATTGTTTTACGTGTTTTGTGTGGTTTGTACATTCGTAGTGTCAAAATTAGTCGATCTGCTCCACCAAGCGACGTGGTTGAACCACGGGATTGAGGGGTGCCTAACACCTTTCCCTCGGTCAACAGAATTCCTTAGCCGGAATCTCTATTTGCTAACCAGTTTAAAGAGTCAAATTGTTTTGAAAAGGATTTTCCAATGGTGACTTGGCACACCAGATTATGTCAAGTGGCGACTTTGAGTTTTGAATGTAAAAGGTCCTTTTTGAAACAAATTATGTTTATTTTGTCACTTTAATAGTAAAAATTCTTTCGAACCTTAAATAATCTTTTTGGAGTTGTAAAAGGGGTGTGACAGCTTTAGCGACTCTGCTGGGAATTTTTTAGAATTCGAGCTTATTTGGGAGTTGTATCAGCTTAGTTTGGCACTATAGGTATATGCACATTTTATTTGTATTGTTTTGTATTATTGTAGTATCACTGTTGAGTCCTTACGTGCTCTTTGTTTACAGTTTTTATCTTATGTGTTACCGCTTTATATCTGGCATTATGTGCATAATCAGAGTCAGTCTTTCTGCAACAAGTCCGTAGTACACGTGTTGTACACGGCCTCTAGTTGAGTCACCCTTATTTTAAGGGGGAGCTGTCGGTGTTATGGAGTAGGTGGAAAGCAAAGCAGCCACTATCGATCATACGCTCCCCAAAAAGCTTTGTTAGTGAACCCCAACGTAGGTCAACCTTTAAGTTATGCTTATGTGCATCATATTGAAGACCTAGCAGGGCCCACTTGGTCTTTTCCAGGAGACTTGCCTCTAAAGCATCCCTACGTGCTAAATATTGCATCTTTGAAGGTAATGTGTTCATTTGACAGACTGATTTGGACAAAAGCACAAGTTAGAAGCAAATGTGTAGGAAGGAAATTGTTGAAAAAAAGAAGAAAAAAAAAAGAGTTGGTAGTTTCTAGGGTTCTTTATGGTTTTTGTTTTTCACAATTCAAAAAAAAAATGTCTTTTTTTTTTTTACTTTTTGCATTCATTTCTCAAAAAATCAAAAACGTTAAAAAAAAATTCCTTTTATTTCTTTAGTAAGCATTCACAATTTGAAAACTCCAAAAAAACAATTCTTTCAATAGGAGCTTTGTACATTTTTATTTAACGAAAATATCAAAAAGATTTTTTCTTTCATAGTTGTTGGTGTTAGTTTCTAATTAAAAACCAAAAAAAAAATTATTTTCATAGTCTGTCTTTAGTTGTGTCTCTCAATTCAGGGTTTAGTTTGTCATTTAATCCTTAATTGTCCAATCTGGATGAACTACGCACCCCTGATTCTCCTCTCTCGGCAGTGAGATATGTAGGCATCCTATTGTTGGTTCGGGAATCTTATTTGAAAAATTTAAAAAAAAAAAAAAAAAAATTTCTTCACTCTTTATTAGAGTAGGTGTTTCATATACATCTTTAAAAGAAAACTACAAAAAAAAAATTTCCTTTAATAGGTTCAAGTTTCATTTTCATATGAAATTCAAAATCGAAAATCCAAAAAAAAAATTCTTCGGTAATCATAGGTTTCATTTTGTATAGGGAGTTTAAACTTGAAAATGCCAAAAAAGAAAAAAAAATTCGTCAATTCTTTTGACAATTTGTTATTTTTTTTTCTTTTTAAAGTTTCAAGAAAAAGAAAAAGAAAGGAAAAAGAATTAATTGGCCATTGTGGCAACACTTCACGAACTACGCACACCTAATTCTCCTCTCTCGGGAGTGAGATACGTAGGCGCCCTTCTTGGGTTTGGTGACCTTTTCAAAAAAAAAAAAAGAGGTTTTGAAAAAAAAAAGTGTTGAATTCTAACCCATTTGTTATCTCTTGTTCAGTTACTTTAAGGTGGTTGGTTTGTGGCATTTTGGCTGGTCCTCCATATTGCACCAAGTCATAGAGAAGTTACGGCTAACAAAGATATCGAGTTTGTTGTCACTGATTAGATAGGGAGTTCGGGAAATGATAATTTAGGAATGCATCGAGTTTGGGCTAATGGGTTGCCACCTCTTCCATTTCCCGCTGATAATCTGGGACATCTTTCTAGCTTGCCTCCAGTGTCACATACACAGTTTCCTATTTTTGTTGACACACCACAATATGCATCAGAACCTGCTTTGGGGCAACACTATCCAAACACTTCTAATATTCATTTCCCCACTCCTCAACACAAAGCTACCACATACTCGACTCCACCTGTTGTTCATGCTTTTGCGGTGCCACCCCTGTCCGAAGCTCTTGCTTTTAATGTCAATCCAACTGTTGTGATTCCTCACTCTACGAGCGACCTTTTAATGAATATTTCTAGTGATCAGCATTATACTTCCGAGCCCATATTTAAGTCGGCTAGTCCATATGGCTACACTCATCATCCTGAATTTTCTTTTAATGCTGAAAAGCCTGTTATGAAAGAAGAACAAGAGGAAATAACCAAAAAATTGAGAAATTTGGAACTGGCTATGAAGAATCTCCAAGGAGTTGGGGGGTACAAAAGTGTTTCATATAAAGATCTGTGCATGTTTTTGGGTGTTCATCTCCCTCTTGATTTTAAAATGCCAAAGTTTGAGAAATATGACGGACACGGGGACCCAATGACACATTGAGGCGCTATTGTAACCAATTAAGGGGTGTTGGAGGGAAGGAAGAACTACTTATGGCTTATTTCGGGGAGAGTCTTTCAAGCTTAGCTTCGAAATGGTTTCTTGACCAAGATATCGACAAGTGGATTAGTTGGGATGACCTAGCTAATGAATTTGTGCAACAATTTCAATACAATGTGGAGTGGATCCCTGACGAAAAATCCCTAACCAGTATAAAGAAGAAGAATACTGAGAGTTTCAGAGAGTATGCGATCAGATGGCGTGAACAAGCTGCTAGGATGAGGCCGCCAATGAAAGAAAGCAAGATAGTGGAGGTGTTTATTCAAGCGCAAGATAAAACATATTTCAACATTTGTTACTTGCGTTAAGCAAGCCATTTATTAAGGTCCTTAAAATGGGGGAGATAATAGAAGAGGGATTAAGACTGGTTGCATTGTGAGTTTTGCAACATTGAAAGCGAATACTCAAGCAATTCAAAAGGGTTTAGGAAGTGTTGGGGAGAAAAAGAATGAGAAAGATGCATCTGCTATTGTAGTTGGACAGCAGGAAAGGTCAAGAAGACCACGTCGTCGTCACTCTCAGGCACAAGCTCAAGTTCATGCCCAAGCTTCACATAATCAATCCCAAAATCCATTATACCTGCTCCTCCCCCTCCATATCCAGTATATAATGCACAACCACATATTCAACCCCCATCTTACCCACAGTGGAACACACCAACTCCTCAGAGTTATCCTCTAACTCCACAAACATACCAAAACCCTTCTAAGCCTGATTTTTGATCCAAGTCAAACGATGAAATGAGTCAAAAGTCGAGAGATAGCTTCACACCAATTGGAGAGTCGTATGCCAGTTTATTTCAGAGATTGGTACAATAGGAAATGATCACTACTCTCCTTGGGTGCACTCTTAATTGACGTTCAAGAAACTTTGATCCTAATATACGATGTGCGTATCATTCTGATGCTCAGGGTCATAGTATTAAAGATTGTCGAGATTTGAGAAGAGAAATTGAAAAGATGATTCAAGATGGACCAATTATGGTGCAGAACGTTGACAATGAGGGAAGTTCTAGTCATGCTGATAGGCAAACCAATTGCTAAGTCGTCAGGCTGAGCAATTGAGAAGTCACCTATCTCCTTACTAGGAAGAGGTCTGGTAGTTTGTTTTGAATTCTTTTTTGTTTTCTGAATTATTTCAGGGTTGTAGTTCGGGATTTATTTTCTTTTGTCCCTTTGTCGTTTATGTTCAAACCCTTCTATCTTTTATTTCAACTAAATGAATTGTCTCTTTCCCTTTGTATTTAAATATATGTCGTTTGTTTGTTTTCTTTGTACAGTACATTTTATGTTGATTCTAGTGATATGGCATGCTAGCGGAATTTTCAACTAGATCTTAAAATCCAACTTAACCATGAAACATTGAATCAAAGGGCTAAAGTTAGGGAAAACATCTGAGAAAATAGGTGGAGTGCTGAGACATTTAGTGACAAGTTGAAACCTTCTTTGAAAATTAAGGCAATTACTTTGAGAATCACAAGAATAACTTGGTCATCAATTGAAAGACATGTCTCAATTTGGTCAATAGTGGCTGCATGAACAGAAAGAAAATCAACTCCACGAAAGCATGAGTCTTTAAATGGGAAGGATGTACAACAAATATAGAGTTGTATGTTTGACAAGTATAGAAAAAAGGTGACACACATTCTCGGGGCAAGTTAGTGTTGTAAAACATGTCATAAGTGATGTTGATCGTGAACTTTCACATTGCATGCTAGGTACTAACATTTTCAAGGATTGATATGACGAATGCATTTTATTCTGCTATCCAAACATTGTGTCATCCTTTGTTTACCCCATTTGAGCCTTAGTATTATTTTCTTTCATACCCCTCTTTTGGAATCAAGATAAAGCCAACAAAGCTCAAAAGAAAAGTATTGAGCAAAAGAATAGAGTTAGAAAGCTTCAAAAAAAAAATGTGTCCGAGAAGGAAGAAAAGAGTGTCACGAAAATTAGAGTCAGAAAAATCACAAAGAAAAAAAAAGTCAAAAGAAAAAAAGAACAAGTCAGAATCAAGCAAAAAAAAGAACAAGTGGCCAAAACTACGCGTGACCTGATTCTCCTCTTTTGGGGGTGAGATGCGTAGACTGCCCTACCCAGGGCTCGGTCCAACCAAATAAAATTTAGTATTGTCCAGTCAAAAGAAACTGGGGCATGAGTTGATCCTCATTGTTTGAGTTGATTCCAAAAGTTGTAAGTCCCACCCCACTTCAAGCGTCGTTTGATCCCCATGCCATCCTTTCTTTCGAACCCTGTCTAAAAGCCAAGTTACAACCAAAGAAAGACATTCAGATTAATCTTCGAGAATGCTCAGGCTAAGCATGCAATGGATGTGGATAACGCATTTTGGGAACTACTTGTCTTCCTCAGCATAAGAATTCAGGAGAGAAATGAAAATGAGAGAATCTTATCGGTGAAAACCCTCACGGGGACCGTAAGGCGATGGTAAGTTAAGAGAAATAAAAATGAGAGTTTTATTGGTGACAACCCTCACGGGAACCATAAAACGATGGTGAGCCGAGAGAAAAATGAGGCTTGTTGACAAAAACCCTTCAAGCCGCCACTAGCCGAATGAGGTCGTAAATGCAATTGACCTTAGGAAGTAACTCAGTTTTAAGGCTGTTAACTCAACAACAATTGATAGAAAGTTTGAATGAAAAGATCAAGCTGCTTAATCCAAAATGCATGGCATAATCATTAGAGTTGACTGTCATTTTTTCGATGAATTTGTCGTTTCTTTGTTTCAAACGGGGACATTCATTGTCTTTTCGTTCTTCTCTTTATTTTTGTTTATCTTTGAGTTTGTTATCCAAATAAAAATTGTCATTCTATTTTCTTTTCTTGTCTTTGAGTCAAGTCCGTGTCAAAACAAGTGAGAAAAGATTCCAAAACTAGCTACCAGCTTCATTAATTGCACAAAGTAAGACAAAAGCTAGCACATGAAAGAGACATGATTGTGAGCCAAAACGGGTATGTAGAAGTTTTGTCCACAGAGAAGTCTGGGAACTCATGAAATACCAAGGTTCGAAGGGGTCTATCTGAGAAGCATGGCAAAGCAGAGATGTTGTGTTTGTCTCAGTCACTCTTAATAATCTGAGTTTGGTCAATGAAGCAGCAAGTCAATGACACAGGCTAATGGTTGGAAGCAAGATTAAATGTGATGACAGTAAGAGCGTTTTCCACGAAAGCCACAAACCAGCCACTATGTTTTTAAACTCACAACCTTTCTTTGCATGAAATAGGAACACATGTTATCTTCAAATCAAGGATTTCAAAGCCTAAACATCAAGGCCCGTAATTTCTCACTTTTACAAATGCAGGAAGCAATTTTGCTGCACAGGTTTGATAGTTAAATCATGGTAAAAATTCATCATCTTATATCCCTTGGAGACGCACTTTCTTGTCCAGGGATTTCAGTTTTCATTTGCTGGATGATACACTTCTTAATTTGAACCTTCACTCTTAGAAGACGTACCTTTTAGTCGAGTCATTCCCTTTGTTTCCTATAAGATGTACCTTTTAGTCAAGTCATCTCCTTTGATTCCTATAAGACGAACCTTTTAGTCGAGTCATTCCCTTTTATTCCTATAAGACATACCTTTTAGTCGAGTCATTCCCTTTGTTTCCTATAAGACATACCTTTTAGTCAAGTCATCTCCTTTGATTCCTATAAGACGTACCTTTTAGTCGAGTCATTCCCTTTGACACCTAAAAGACGTACCTTTTAGTCGAGTCATCTCCCTTGATTCCTAGTAAGACGTACCTTTTAGTCGAGTCATATCCTTTGATTTCTATAAGACATACCTTTTAGTCGAGTCATTCTCCTCGACCCATAGAAGACGTAACTTTTAGTCGAGTCAATTCCTTTGATTCTTATCAGACGCGCCTTATAGTCGAGTCATTCTCCTTGATTTCTATGATGATGTGACTTTCGCAAAAATCCTTTGATGATAAACTGGGAAAAAATTAATTCTTGTGTTGGAACTTCACTTTCCTGGCATATGAAATCTCTTTATAATAATCTTTGTTTGGGATAATTTTCTTTCTAATTTTGATGTGATTTAAGGAGCCCGCCCGAAGCACAGGGCGAATAAATGAAAAGTCAAGCAGCAAGGTGAAGAAATTGAAAGTCAAGCAACAAGGTGAAGAAGTTGAAAGTCAAGTAACAAAGTGAAGAAAATCAAAGTCAACAGATCAAAAATAGCAAGTCAGGAGCCCGCCTAGAGAACAGGGTGATGAAATTGAAAACCAAACAATAAGTTGAAGAAATTTCAAATCAGGAACCCGCCTGAATAATAGGGTGGTGAAACTCAAGTCAAGAGTCCAACAGAAGCTGCGTAGATAGGATTTTGTAATTTCATTTATGTTTTTAACTTGTAATTTTTATTTTTGATGTAATAACAGAGCCGCGGACCGGAACCTCGATAGGACCTCACTTGACTCTCCAACTCGGCATAGTCCATCTCCTTCCAATCCTTTGAGATAACTGTCACTCGATTCCCTCATAACTTGGATAGGTAGGATGTCCTAAGTCAAGACCTGGTTTCCCTCCTTCCTCGTGCTCCATGCTTTTGAATAAAGGTCAGGACGAAATTCTGTCTTGTTGTCTACTGCTTTGTATGAAAACACCATGTGTTTACATCCAAAGGGGGCATGATGTAGACACGTAATTTTGTCCTTTTTTAAAAATATTTTAATTTTTATTTTATTTTATTTTTTAAAATTTTTATTTTTATTTTATTCACCTTACCATACTTTTGTTTAATTGATAATTTCTCCCAAAAAAAAGAATTAAAAATAATTAAATACATAGCATCTTTATCACCTCACTATGCCACCTCAACACCTTACTTTTCATTTTTCATTGGATACATGCAAAAAGCACACGCCCTACTCATTTTTCCACACGTCACCCTCATCTTTCCACATGCCACACTAACTTTTCCACATGCCACACACTTATTTCCCCAAGCCACCAATTATATGCTTCCACATAGGATAATAAATAAGGAAAAAGAAAAAACAAATAAAAAATATGAAAGAAAATTTCTAAAAAGGGAAAAGGGAGAGGTTCATTCTTTCATCATCATCTTCTCCATAATAACAATAATCACCAAATCATCTTCCTCACAAGAACAAAAAAAAAATCAAGGAAGAGAAAGAGAGAATTGTGCGAGAGAAAAAAAAATCGAGAGAGAAAACGGGTCTAGACAATGGGAATTCGACGTAAACAATGCTGGTGAACAGTAATAGCGTGAACAGTAACAACATGAACAGTAACGAAGTAAACAGTAATGGTGTGAACAGTGTCGGTGAAAAGTGATGGTGAACGGGTCATTATTTCTCATTGTCGAGTTGGATTGTTGGTTTTAAGGTTCGGCTCGAGGTTTTTGGGTGCGGACTCTCTTTATTTGAATAACATTGAGTTTGAAAACTTCAAATTGAGGTACAATTCTACTGTCTTTCTCTTTTTATTTCATTTTTTATTATATTTGGTGTTGGATTGAATATTGCATATTATTTGGTCCTTGTTGGTGATGAATGCTGTCACGACCCGAACCGGGGCCCTAGCCGTGATGAGCATTCCCGAACCCGAAGACCCGGAACGCTCTCTGTCTATCTGGTAATCATGCACATAATTCATATGATTAAAGTAATACGGAATAAACACAATAATATGGAAACATGGTCAACAATTTAAAACAGTTAAAGGCCTGAAAACATGCCCAACAATATTTAATAAACATCTGCAACCGTCTAAGAAATCTCTACTGACATACTATCTGAATAACTGGGACAAGGCCCCCAGCAAACCAAAAGCCATACTGAAATAAATACCTAAATGACTAGGCTTTCCGAAGCAAAGAAGGCTCACTCACCAACTGAACTCTGAGACAACCCTGTCTGTAGACTTTTCTGAGGATCTGGACCCCTAGATTATGCCTCAGTACCTGGGAGGAAGGGGGGTCAGCACAATTGTACTGGCACGCGAAGCAATCCAAAATAGAGTAATTGAACATATATATATATATATATATAATACATGAGAGCAAATGTTCATTAAACATTATGCATAAAACAGTTTCTGAAAAAAAACACATGGGCACCTTCTGAAAACATATAACCTGTCTATAAATCTCAAACTCTAATCTGTGTATTACTTCTGAGTTAGGTGGTATCCCTTACAAGTCTGATATTCCACGGGCAATATGGAATTCACCATTGACTCAGTGAGGAAGCCTCCAACCCGAGTATGCCGCAAGGGTTAGAGTTCCTGAATCTGATACGCCACACGACACTTAAGTCAGCGTATAATAATATACCCGGGTCGGCAAACCACGGTTTTAGGCAACGAGTTGCTTGAACTCAAGCCCTCTTCAAGGAACCACCTAACATCTCTGTATGCCCATTTTTAACCTTTTCTATACATGCAATATTCTGAATGTCTAAAATTATGATAGTCTAAAATATCTATTAGTCTGAGTCTGATATGGCATTGTTCTGAATTGGTATCGCCATACCAAGACTTGCAAGTCAAGATTTCTGAGCCATAATACATTAAGCTAAATCTTTCATTTAAAGCATAATTTAGACCACCAAAAACATGCAACTGATATAGAAGATTTCGTGTTTCGAAACTCAAGTCAAAATTATGCAAAAACTTCATCAACATATGGTGGTCTAGTGCCTTTAGCAAATCCATGCACTCTTTCATTACATGCATTATGAACATTAAACATTCATGCTAGATTACCTTTTCAGTGATTTTAAACCACCTTTAAATCATAACAAGAGTTCAATCATTTCATATAGTGCTTTTCAAGGATGCATTGCAAAACAATTCATATGCTATGAAAAATTTGAAAAATTCATAATAAGAGGGAATTCACCGAAAATCATGCTCTCAACAAAAATTCATTCTTAAATACATGGTTTCATACATTCATATTGTCAAATCACTTTGGGGAAGGTCAAAAGACCAAAACAATGATGTTAAAACATTTAATACATGAATATATACATAGATTCAAAAACCCCATTCTAAAACATGATTTTTCTATGCCCATGAGAATTTAGTAAGACCCCGCGTACCTCTATTTCAGAAAATAATGGGTGCTTCTTGAAGCCTGTGGATTGGAGATTCCGAATCTCTAATCAACTTTGAAAACCCACGGTTAAATCTTGATTTATTTGGGTTTTTAGTTTGAAACCCTTGGGAGTGTTCTTGAGAATTTTTAGATGAATATGGATGTATTTTGGAGAATTGGGGACTAAATTTCGTGTTTATGGCTAAATAAAGGTGGGAAAAGGACCATTTTGCCCCAAAAACGGAGTGTTTATGTCACTTGAAACCATAAGATATGAGCCACATATGATATCGCCTATATTTACATAGGCGCCACATATGTTATTGCATATGCTTTCCAGTGGCCATGTGTGATTGGTTAGGCAACGCATACTACTTTGAAAGGCCATAACTTCTTGCTCGGGTGTCGGATTTTAGCAAAATTGGTATCGTTGGAAAGTTAACTCGAAGACTTATCATTTGACACATAGTAGGGTCTCTAATTCGACATATAGATAGAGTTATGGTCAATGGAAGCTGACACAAATTACAACGTCCACTAAAACTTAATCGATCGAAATAGTTTCAACTCGTCCTTGAGTTGAAGGACCTCTATTGTCTAAATTCATGCTCAAATGGATTCACATACTACATAAACATGCCAAATTGGCATAGGATTTAAGGCTCTGGGATTATCAACGCATCAGAGTCATGGTTTTCATTCTAGCCCGAAATGCGGGGTGTTACATTATCTCCCCCTTGGGATCATTCATCCCCGAATGATGAATAGAATGTCAAAGTCTTAAGGGTATGGGATAACGCGGACATGATATGTTCCCTAAGAAAGAATACACTGATCGGAAACATGACTATAATATTAGAACTATTGATGTTTTAAATGCTTATGCCGGATATGCATATCTGAGGCATGGAATACACAACTGAAGCTACTCATAGGCTGAATTCTCATAATGAATCATGCATATCTGATGCATTGATCTGTGACCGATTTGTTCCCATGAATGCAGGACTGAATACACTGATAAGCTGAACTTTTCTATTGAACATGCATTTCTAATACATACATATCTAACTGAACTAACGTATGAACGTATGGCTATATACGCAATAATAACTGATGCGATTCTTGTAATAAGAATCTATGCATTCAACTGAATGGGGTATCTCCCCCTTGGTACCCGATGTCCCTCTATGAATGCTTAATTTACTAAGATACTCAGAAAACTGAGGCGATGCACAGGGCACCTATGAATTGAATCATAACTGAACATCTGGAATCTGAAATGGCTATACTCATAAATACTGGTATACTCTATCTTGGAATAGTAGCATGTCTGAGATTTCAAGTAGCATGAATAAGTGCAAAGACAAGAAAACAAGTTATGCGAATCTAACTGCTAAACTGACTTATTGGCCATATAGACTGAATTATACTACACCCTCATACTTAACTGGAGTATCCCTTCATCACAATTCTCTAAAGAAATTCTAATAGTAATAGGGATCCATGAATCTTGGGTATGGATTACACAAGACATCCAACTGAGGAATCACCACATTGACACTACTCTGCAGTCTGGAACATAGGCATATAACTCCTGAATTAGGATAGAATTACCAGGCCTTTGGCATTACAACTTCTTACTTTCAAGCTTAGCACACTTCGTAAATATCATTTAACTATACTATTCTCCTTAAATATCATATTCATTCAACTCAGCTTAAAATTCTCATATGAGCATTGACAAATCTTTCTACTAATGTCGAAAATAACTTAATCCCTTCGCCGTGATCAATCCTAACTCTATGTCACAAAAATACAACATGCCAAACCACGCTATTATTCTAAACCATATGATGCAATCTTCTATATCTCCTTTAAAGATCACATCCTAAGTATAACATGTCTTACCACTTCAATGACTACTCTGAACTCTTACTATGAAGTCGCTAGCGCATATAGCGTTCCTTTACAACAATCTCAACATGTCATTCAAGCCTATATTTATAACCACATATGAACTTCAAAGCAAACACTCATAAAGGCATACTTCACATATTCTCTAAACCACTATCAATATCACTCCCACGAGCTACCCCAAGAATATACACATACAAAATTCCACTAAACATCATATAAATAAAAACTTGGCCCCAAATCTTACTTCATACTTATGCCCTTATCTAAACAAGCATACTATGATCTTTCATCAACAAGGTATAATTACTCACCACCACTATCATCGCATAAGGAGGAGTCACAAGAAAGGTTAGAACATAAGATCTGGAGGTATGGAATGATACTATATGAAGCTTGACACTCATCTGAGGCCTGAGGAATAGAAAAACAACAATAGGGACTCACCAAAGCGCTCTAAATTTAGGGTATTCATGGATATAAGCTGAATCTCGCCAATTATTTGGCATAAAACATGAGTTATGGAAACGGAGCACATTATTAAAGCGTGAGTACATGACTCTCTATCATATGTATGAACGTGAACTGATCATGGAACTAAATCATAAAGCATAAGTAGGTATTAGGATCACTGAGAAATACTGATATAGGAATGGGTTGAGATTCATCCTTACTTTTTGATATCCTATATCATCATGACATCACTACAAGAATCTGAGAGTCTTACTTGGTTATTCGTTTAGTCATCTCCCCCTTAGCTTCAAGCCATCATCTTAAGTTTTTGGGAGATACCTTACTAGACTTTAAACTTAACTGCACTCACTGAACTCTGGGTTCTAAAATATGACAATACACAAAATTAATAAAACTTAACCCGAAAGACCACATATGAGAGTGGAACGCCCACTGCTAATACTACCTCCTGAGGCACATTCTATCATTCTGTAACCCCAATAGTCATCATCTATTACTCGAACACTTACTAACTTCGAATCTTCATGTGTATCCCCAAAGTTGAAGTGCACACCCTCTAGTGCCTCTACTCTTATTTCTATTAGCACGACTTTCAATGACTCGAGCTTAGATTATAACACCTAGCATGGGTATCACTAAGTCTTCAATGAGCCACTCTATTTCTATCGTAGTCTACCAACATAGCAACTTCAAACTTATTTTCCTCTACCATAAGAATCAAGTTCATATCAAAAGGCTCAACGCTATCAATCAAACGTCCTTAACTTGGCTATTTAGAACACCATATACCATCTATCTTGGTTTTTCCCACCTAGCAACGTAACGGTACCAGTAGCCACACACAATATGTAATAGCCTTAGAAAAATACTACAGCTTCATCCCACCTTGGGCATACTTCTACATCACATATACAACGTCATACTTCATTACGAATCAAATAAACTTAGGCACTTGCATACAATGTTCAAGCTTATAGATCACTTCCATATAACTAGTATCATTAACCAAAAAATCATCACATCCACCTCCATGGCCATCAATTGTTTCAAACTTAATGTCTAGTGCTAAACATGATTTACAACCAACCTTACACATAATCCTCACTTAGAAACTATGAAATAAACATCAAGAAACACTAGTACACTAGAAATTCATAACCACAATAATCGATCATGACCTTACGGTTTTCCTTGTCATAATCCATTAGCACGTACTATTTCAACACATCAAGCTTACAAATCTAATCCCACGAAACATGTATCATCAATATCTTACCACTATTCACCACCACACTATTTAAATTCAAGCCTATAGTCTAGCATCAATCATTTACAACCAATGAAGAGTGTAACATAATATAAATATACTAATCCTTCAAATTGGGATATTCTACCCAAATACTTCAAAAATATACTACATACTTTCTCACAAGTAGTAATAGTTTACAACTACCAATGAGAAGAAGGTTAAGGGGTAAGGTCACATAATAGACATGATCAACCTTAAGCTTATATTATAACCATACAATCTTATCTACTTATACGGCTTTCTCACATCACACTTACTTACCCCAATGGGCATTTAGACTACCTTCAGATACCCCATATGCCAATGAATCTATACTTACAACCTACTGGCTAATCTATCCATTTTCATTCATAGCCTATAAGGGGTTTCTATAACCACCTTAAGTATCCACTCTGGGCTCTTTCTCTATTTTGAAAGGAAGAAAACAAATAATATTCTGAGTCAACACTTCCTCCACAAATTACCATACAATTCATAAATGGTACCACCATGAAAGGGTAAATCATTCTCAATCAACGGTTATTCAACTATAAATATTTAATCACAAAAGTCACCCTCACTCTGACCTCTAACCTTATGACTTCATATCACAAACTTCTTGGTCTAATTTTAGTACCAATAGGTTATAACACCGACACTGTAACTTATACTACTACTCGAGTGGAAATACAGTTCCAACAAACACAAGAATAACAAAATGAATAGCAAGTTGCTAGTGAATCGAAATAGGCCTCACACGGCTTCACTAGACTTTTGTTTTCAACTACACCATGATATCAAGATTACAAGAGATAGAAGCTTGATACACAATATTCAATGACTCAAGAATACACATCTTACTCTTGTCTTAACTGAACGCCTAATAAGAATGAGGACACAGTTTTACACTAGGGAACTCCTCTCCCGTTCTTTGTGGGACTTCTAAAATTTTTGCTAGATAACTGGAGAATATCTAGAAACACCAGAGTGAGGAAGAAATTAGGATAACTTTTCTTTTCATATGGGTGACACCATAGCACAAATTAGAGTATGAAAGAGGAACATTTTGACTCTATAGCATGAACTAGAACATGAAGAAAGAGAGACATTCCTAAACGCCTTATAGACTCCTGCTTGTAAGTGTGGCGCGCTACATACCCATAAATAAGACTCTACTCGACACAATTTTACAGACACCCTGGGACTATGAATCGTGCTTTGATACCAAGTTTGTCACGACCCGAACTGGGGCCCTGGCCGTGACGAGCATTCTCGAACTCGAAGGCCTGGAACGCCCTCTGTCTATCTGGTAATCATGCACATAATTCATATGATCAAAGTAATACGAAATAGACACAATAATATGGAAACATGGTCAATAATTTAAAATAGTTAAAGGCCTAAAAACATGACCAACAATATTTAATAAACATCTACAACCGTCTGCGAAATGTCTACTGACATACTACCAGAATAACTGGGACAACGCCCCCAACAGATCAAAAGCCATACTAAAATAAATACCTAAATGACTAGGCCTTCCGAAGAAAAGAAGGCTCACCAACTGAACTCTGAGACAACCTTGTCTGTAGACTCTACTGAGGATCTGGACCCCTAGACTGCGCCTCAGTACCTGGGAGAAAGGGGGTCAGCACAATTGTACTGGCACACGAAGCAATCCAAAATAGAGTAATTGAACATATATATATATATAATAAGTGAGAGAAAATGTTCATTAAACATTATGCATAAATAGTTTCTGAAAAAACACATGGGCACCTTCTGAAAACATATAACCTGTCTGTAAATCTCAAACTCTGATCTGTGTATTACTTTTGAGTTAGGTGGTATCCCTTATTAGTCTGATATTCCACGAACGATATGAAATCCGCCATTGACTCGGGGGGTAAGCCTCCAACTTGAGTATGCCGCAAGGGTTAGAGTTCCTGAATCTAATACACCACACGACTCTTAAGTCAGCGTATAATAATATACCCGAGTCGACAAACCACGGTTTTAGGCAATGAGTTGCTTGAACTCAAGCCCTATTTAGGAAACCACCTAACATCTCTGTATGCCCATTTTTAACCTTTTCTATACATGCAACATTCTGAATATCTAAAATTATGATAGTCTGAAATGTCTATTAGTCTGAGTCTGATATGGCATTGGTCTGAATTGGTATCGTCATACCAAGACTTGCAAGTCATGATTTCTGAGCCATAATACATTAAGCTAAATCTTTCATTTAAAGCATAATTTAGACCACCAAAAACATGCAACTGATATAGAAGATTTCGTGTTTCGAAACTCAAGTCAAAATTATGCAAAAACTTCATCAACATATGGTGGTCTAGTGCCTTTAGCAAATCCATGCACTCTTTCATTACATGCATTATGAACATTAAACATTCATGCTAGATTCCATCTTTAGTGATTTAAAATCATCTTTAAATCATAACAAGAGTTCAATCATTTCATATAGTGCTTTTCAAGGATGCATTGCAAAACAATTCATATGCTATGAAAAATCTGAAAAATTCATAATAAGAGGGAATTCACCAAAAATCATGCTCTCAACAAGAATTCATTCTTAAATACATGGTTTCATACATTCATATTCTCAAATCACTTTGGGGAAGGTTAAAAGACCAAAACAATGATGTTAAAACATTTAATACATGAATATATACATAGATTCAAAAACCCCATTCTAAAACATGATTTTTCTATGCCCATAAGAATTTAGTAAAACCCCGCGTACCTCTATTTCAGAAAATAATGGGTGCTTCTTGAAGCCTGTGGATTGGAGATTTCGAATCTCTAATCAACTTTGAAAACCCACGGTTAAATATTGATTTATTTGGGTTTTTAGTTTGAAACCCTTGGGAGTGTTCTTGAGATTTTTTAGATGAATGTGGATGTATTTTGGAGAATTGGGGACTGAATTTCATGTTTATGGCTAAATAAGGGTGGGAAAAGGACCATTTTGCCCCAAAACGGAGTGTTTATGTCACTTGAAACCATAAGATATGAACCGCATATGATATCACCTATATTGACATAGGAGCCACATATGCTATCGCATATGCTTTCCAGTGACCATGTGTGATTGGTTAGGCGACGCATACTACTTTGAAAGGCCATAACTTCTTGCTCGGGTGTTGGATTTTAGCAAAATTGGTATTGTTGAAAAGTTAACTCGAAGACCTATCATTTGACACATAGTAGGCTCTCTAATTCGATATATACAGAGAGTTATGGTCGATGGAAATTGACATAAATTACAACGTCCACTAAAACTTAATCGATCAAAATAGTTTCAACTCGTCCTTGAGTTGAAGGACCTCTATGTTCTAAATTCATGCTCAAATGGATTCACATACTACAAAAATGTGACAAATTGGCATGGGATTTAAGGCTCTGGTATTATCAACGCATCAGAGTCATGGTTTTTATTCTAGTCCGAAATGCGGGGTGTTACAAATGTGTGTTTATTTTGAATCGTGGTTGGTTTACTTGATTATGGTTTGGTGAAATAGTATCTCGTTTGAGAATTGAAATTGGTTGTTTGGGGATAGAATTGAGAAATTGATAAAAAGTTGAATTTAGATTAACTTTGGTTTATTGTTGTTTTGTTTAATTCATAATAAGCATGAATATTGTTGGAATGTGATAGAATTATGATATGTTTAAATGGATAGGCAAATGTCGGTTTGGGTAGGCAAAACTTAGGATTGATGTGTTTATTAAATGTTTTGAATGTTTAATGTGCGTGTGAATGTTTGGTTTCTAGTTTATCGTGTTTAATTCAAATGAATTTATTTAGCCGTGGAATGCCCCAAGACACAATGTATTTATTCACCGGGGAATGCCCCGATGTACTATGTTGGTGGAAGACGTTCGTAAGGAAGGCTTGAGGAATCGGGTAAAGCACGAGAGTGTAGTTAGTATTAGTGTAGGTTAGATAGGATTTATTTTTGCATTTTTTTATTTTGGACTGTATAAATTGGACTAGACACTGTACTTTTGATTCATTTTTTTTTGTTTTGTTTGTTTGATTGTTTTACGTGGTTTGTACATTCGTAGTGTCAAAATTAGCCGATCCGCTCCACCAAGCGATCGTGGTCGAACCACGGGATCGAGGGGTGCCTAACACCTTTCCCTCGGTCAACAGAATTTCTTAGCCGGAATCTCTGTTCGTAAACCAGTTTAAAGAGTCAAATAGTTTTGAAAAGGATTTTCCAATGGTGACTTGACACACCAGATTATGCCAAGTGACGACTCTGAGTTTTGAATGTAAAAGGTCCTTTTCGAAACAAATTATCTTCATTTTGTCACTTTAATAATAAAAACGGTTTCAAACCTTAAATAATCTTTTTCAAGTTGTAAAAGGGGTGTGACAATATTTGATAGGTTCAACTTTTAATTTCCTTTTCAATTAGCTTGTTGTACTTTTAAAATGATGGAATTCAAAATTTCATGTTAAAATTTTAATAATCTCTGTTTCAATTGGCATCTTTCAGATTTTAACATTCAAACAAGTGTTTTTTTAATTCTCTCAACTTTGGTTGTAACAATATCTCAATTTATAATGTACTTTTATTTAGACATGAAGTTTAAGAAATATGAGTCCTTTATCTTCTAACATTCATCATTTTTTCAGCAAAGAAGAAGCTTTATAAGTGAGTTCTCTGTTCTTTTGTTTCTCTTTTATTTAGTACTTTTCGTCTCTGATTTTTCATTTATTACCTGAAGGTACACGCTTTGGCTTAGATGTATGTTTCAACCTTAATTACCAGCTGGAACCTGAGCTTGTATTTATGCATTGAAGCATCCCTGGTACTTGTGCTGAACTCTTCTAATTTCTTCATTCATTTTAGTATTGATGAGGTGCTTTGTGATAGTAGCAATTTCTTTTAAGGTACGCAAGGTAGATAATAATATTCCAACTTAATTCAATTAATATTATCAATTCAACACTAATGAATACTAATTTATATTCAATCTGAATAACCCAATATACTATTTCCTGTAGTTATACTACTGTATACTAGTTTTCCTGAATTTGTACACACTGATTTGATGCACCCCCTATGAGATAGTGTATAATTGCTTTCCATCTGTTTTGTTGTATCTTTTATGTATTTCCAACTGCTTCATAAATTGTATGTGCATATTCTGATTGTTGCATTTCCCTCACTGTTGATAGCCAGTTTATCCATGGTAAAGAATTGATAAAATTATTTTATAAAAGCAGATAAAAAATTACAGTTGGGAGAATAGTTGAATATGATAAAGATCATCTATCAAAAACTAGTGAAATTGTTAACTTTAGTTGACTTATATGAAAATAAGACTTTCAAAATATTTACAATAACAAATCTTCATCATCAGTTTCTGGTTCTGATTCAATGCCTTCAATGATATCATTAGCTAAGGTAACATCAGTGCTGATAACTTCAAGATCATTTCTTCTCCAATTTATAGAGTCTTCGTCTTCTTCAAATGCATGCAAGTAATCATTACAAGCATCTTGCTGAAAAGTATTTTCACTGATAGCACCTCCAATAAAATAGGTAGAATGACCATTTAGAATAATTGACCAATTTGGATGAAAATTGTCCTTGACATAAAACAGTTGTTCTGCTTGAGATGCAAGCACAAATGGTTCATTTGTTGCTAGTTTTCGCTTGGTGTTAACACTAAGAAAATCATGTTTATCTATCTTCACTCTCTTTTCGATGTGATTAACATCCCACCAATCACATTTAAACAAGACAATACGTTTACATCCGACATATTGAAGTTCAACTATTTCAATTAGAACACCATAGTAATTAATATTTTGGCCATTAGCTACTCCTCTTACTAAAACACCACTATTTTGTGTCTTCCTCTTTCCTCAAGTAGTTTAGTATGAAATCTAAAACCATTTATTTCATACCCTTTAAATCTTTGAACACCATTAAGAGGTCCTCTAGCCAAACAATACAATTCACCACTTGCGAGTGGATTTTCTTCTTTGCGCATTTGTAAAATCTATGTAGAAAATAAATAGATAAATTAATCATTAATTCTGATAAATAATTATGACTTATTGAATGAGAAATTCTATAAAAACTTACTCGGTGATAAAACCAATCATCGAAGTTCATGTTGTTACTATTCTGCTCAAACTCACTATCATTCAAATAAGTATTAATTAGATAAAATAGAAGATGGAGCCAAATGAGAAACTATATGTTAAATTAGTGAATGTCATAAAGAAATATACCGTATAAATGGTTGAACCTCTTCACAGTTTTTCAAGATATAAAGATGAGCTTGTCTTCGCTCAACCTCTTCAAGATTTTTGGATTGATCTTTTAATAAAGGAAAACCTTTTTGTTCAAAAATTGATAATCCATTGTACGACTTGACATGATTATCTTCATAATTCTTGTCCACTCGATTATATCCTTTTGCATTTCCATGTAAGTACCTTGAACAAAATAATAGACTTTCTTCAACAATATATCCTTCTGCAATAGATCCTTCAGGTTGATTCATATTGCGAATATAACATTTTAAAATGCACAAGAATTTGCATGATATAACATGATACAACTCAAATTTATTATTAGCATGATAAATAATGAGACAAATAAAATTAAATAGAACTGTGAATTAAAAATATACTACTCTATTGGGTACATCCACCTATATTGTACAAATCCAGCAAGCTTAGCCTCTCTTGAAGATGAACAACTAAATGCACCATAACATCAAAAAATGTTGGTAGAAACATTTTCTCTAATTTGCTCAATGTTATTGGAATTTGACTTTCAAGTTGATCCAACACATCAATTCTTAATGTTTTCGAACACAATTCTCTGAATAAAATACTTAAATCAGTGATAGCATCATAGACATTGTTAGGCACAACTCTACGAATTGCAAAAGGAAGCAGTTGTTCCAACAGAATATATGAATCATGACTCTTTAGTCCATAATTTTTATGATCCTCTGACTTTACCCACCGGGATATATTGGAAGATTAACCATTTGGAACCTTAACCTTTTTCAAGAACTTGCATACCTTAGACTTCTCATCTGGTGATAAAGTATAACATGCTGCTGGATAATACCATCTTCCATCTCTTTGTGTTGGATGCAAATCTTTTCTTATACTCATTTCCTTCAAATCAAGATGAGCATTAAGATTATCTTTTGTTTTTCTTTCAATATCTAAAAATTTTCCAACTACATTATCGCAAACATTTTTTCAATATGCATCAGATCTAAATTGTGGGGTATTGGATTATTTTTCCAGTAAGGAAGATGGAAAAAAATGTTTTTCTTCCTTCAATTATGAATACCTTTACTTTTTTTGTACTTTCTTTTTTTTTGGGTCTTACCAAATTTCATGTCTTCCAGTGTAAGCAGCTGATTTAAAACATCTGTTCCAGATAGAATTTTTGGAGCAGGTCTTCTTTCTATCTCTCCATTAAAATCACATTTATTACTCCGCCACTTATGATTAGATGGTAAAAATCTATGAGCACCCATGTAAGAAAACTTATGACCATACTTCAATCGAGTAGATGGAGTGTCTTTGTTGCATAAAGGGCAAGCCAAAGCTCCCTTTGTGCTCCATCCAGACAAATTGGCATAAGCGGGAAAATCATTTATAGTCCATAAGAGTATTGCCCGCATACAAAAATTCTCTTTCCTTGAAGCATTATATGTATTTACTCCACAAAATCATAATTCTCGCAACTCATCTATCAATGGTTCTAAGTACACATCGATATCATTTCCCGGAGCTTTCGGACCAGGTATCAACAAAGACAAGAAGCAATATGGTTGCTTCATTAACATACAAGGGGATAATTTATATACAGTAATAATAACTGGCCAAGTACTATGAGAAAGGATCAAGTTACCAAAAGGATTTACCCTATCAGCTGCTAAACCGAGTCTAACATTACGAAGATCTCTAAAAAATCCTGGATTAGACATATCCAAATGTTTCCATGCCTCATAGTTTGCCGGATGTCTAAGAACCCCATCTTTCAAACAACGATCATCATGCCATGTCATGTCTGAAGCTATTTCTGAAGTCATAAACAACCTTTGCAATCTTGATTTCAAGGGAAAGTAACGTAACATTTTTCAAGGAACTTTGTTCTCAGCCTTTCTTTGAGTAATGCCATTAACTTCTTGACCTTCAACTGATTTCCATCTATATTCTCCATAAATAGAGCAAGATTCATCCTGTGCATTATGTTTCCAAAATAGCATACAATTATTCTCTCAAGCATGTATTTTTTCATAACGAAGGCCTAAATTTTGAATCACTTTTCTTGCTTCATCAAATGACTCCGGTAAAGTTTCACCAAAGGAAGTGCCCGTTTAATTAACTTTAGTATGCTTTCAACTACTTTATCACTCAACCCATGAAGACACTTAATTTGGAACAATTCAACAATTAGTGACAACTTGGAGAATGTCTCGCAACCAGGATAGAGTTGTTGTGCAGCATCTTCCAATAATTTGAAAATTTTGGAAGCAGGTTCCGAAGCATCATCATGTTTAAAATTAACCCCCACTACAATCATCCATGATTTTGGGGCAAACAATATCATTAATCATTTCAAACATATCTTCACCTTGCTCTCTTCTTACATCTTTTTGTTCTACTTCATTATTATCGGTTTTTTGCTTTTTAACTGCAAATTCTCCATGATGAAGCCACCGAGTATACGACGGAACTATCCCAATAAATATTAAATGATTCTGTACTTGATCTCCAGTTTGGTAGAGAACATTGTTGCATGTCTTACAAGGACAAGGAATTTCATCGTTTGATTCTTTGTCCTTAAAAGCAAATTGAAGAAAATCCTTGACTCCTTTCTTATACACATCACCCAATCTGTCGGTACAACTAATCCAAGTCTTGTCCATTTCAAATTCCTACAAAGAAAAAGAAGAAAACCTCACTTCTTAAGAGTTAACCAGAACTATAACTGAAACAAAGAAAAGAAGAGTAATAATTTGCATCTTTGTCACTTATATGTCATGTTTATCAATCTTAGCTATTATGTATTACTTCTATTTATATAAATTATTTTATAGAATTCATGTTTATTCATAGCAAATTAATAATCACCACAGCAATGATCATCTAAACAACCTAAAAAATAACCCCAAAAAATGGAAGAGATTTTTAAGTGAATAAGAAGATCTATAACTTTAGATAGAGAGAATAAATAAGCTTACTTATGATGGTTTTGGTGTTTTCTAGAGATACCTCAGGAGATGACAATGAGGTTGATCCTCGACTTTTGAGAGAAAAATCGGTAGAGAATCAAAATTTAAATAGTGAGTGTTTAGGAATTTTTAGACCCAAATTTAAGAAGTGAGGGTTTAGGGATTTTTGGTACAGTTTTAATTTTATTAAAACATGACTTTTAGGAATGCACATATATGTCAAAGTTTCATAACATCACATTTTGGTCCCCTGTCATTTTTATATAAATTTTGAAAATCGGTACGCTACCCATCGTATATTAGTTGTTCACGTTACTAAATATACTTTTTATCTTAGAAAATATGAGGTACTGCATAATTTCTTTGAGTCTTAACTTCGGACTTCCCCCAACTTCTGTTATTGAATTTTATGAGGAGGTGGGTCCTATAATATTTTTCTTGAACCCCTGAATGGAATTCCTACCTCCACTATTGCTTGAATCAATTTGGTAATTGTAGGTAGATATTATAAAATACTAGTTATGTTGTAGAATACTATGCAGAAAGTAATCAGTAGAAGGCTAATCATTGGAAAGCAATCTTTATCTAAATATTAACAAATTTTTGCAATCGCAAGGGGTTCAAAAAATACGCAAAAGAATACTATAAATCACAGTAATTAACAGTTTAAGTTTTTTTTTAAGATGTAAAATATTTGATTGACTTTCGAAATTATATCAGTGTCACTTAAATTAGAATAAAAATAAGGTATATTAAAAATCTCAATAAGTAAAAACTTATTATTTTTTAAATATAATTGACTATCAATGTCAATAAGGTATATTAAAAATCTCAATAAGTAAAAACTTAAATTATTTTTAAAATATAATTGACTATCAATGTCACAAAAGTTTGAACAAGGAGATTGACGTATTATTTGAAAATTACAATAATAATAACAACAACAACAAACCCAATGTATTCCCACGAGTCCATACCGCTATCTCAGCTGAAGTAGAGATAGTTGTGTATGATAAGTTACGATAGTTAACAACTTAAAATATTTAAAGCATATTAAAAATATGATTATCTAAATTTTATTTTTGTCACATAAATTGAGAAGAAAAAATAACATACATTGGATACGTACTGGTATGGGCCCTCGACATCTCGCATTTATGACATCTACTTTTGGATATACACTTCCTATGTGACCTATTATATGTAGGATCCTACGTAGGATATGAATACGCAATGTAGGATGCCACATAGAGCACATGTGTTTATTTGTTCAGCTTTGTACAAGTTTAAGTGTCCACTTATGCACACCCAAAGTTAGACAGTATAAATGAAAGCTTAAGTCAAATTAAAGGGTACATTTATGTGTTATGCCATTGTTATTTGACTCAAACTTGTTTGAAATAATATCTTTATTGATCTAGTATAGTTAGAGGTTTTAATCATTTGATTTGATCAATTTTACAACTTGTAGGTCTTAAAACTAACTTAAATAAATAAGTGAACTTCAATAATACTCAAAACTTCATTTCAATCAATTAATTATTTTAGAAAATACTATTTTATCTTGACATAATCTATTGGGATGACATATACTTATATTGATTTAGTGTAATTAGAGATGTTCATTATTCGACTCGATTTAATTTTATGGGATCCTACTTGTAAGTTTCAAATACAAATTAGATAAATAAGTGATTCTATTTACTTTGACTAATTAATTATATTAAGTTTAATGAAAACTTCAATAAGTTTCACTCAGATACAATATTACAATATTTATCCTATTGTATTTTGCGTTTATAATTGTTGTCTAATGTTGTTATTTTTTCTTTCTAAATTCGTCGGTGTGGTTAGGTTCTCTCCATCAATTTAAAAATTCAATAAATCTAATGCCTTCAAATTTGCTATTTAACTAGAAATAAAATAAGGTTTGTTTTAGCACTAGTGTATTTGAATTTGTTTATTTTTGTAATTTGTGTAGGCTTTTATGCATAAAGATATTATATTTATATATATATATATATATAAATCGAACTGTTAAGGACCATCTTCTTATCGATTTTGTATGTTTTCAAATTGAAAATTTATAAAATCAATCAGATAATATATAAAATCGAGTCGATCAATGCACAACCCCTAAGCCTAACCTACAATGTCTTCATGATCTACTATTAATTTAAATTAATTAATAATTATTTTAAATATAATTATGATTAATAGAATTAATAATTAATAATTAAGCACATGAATACCATAGTTTATATCTAATACATTTGTAAAATAATCTTTAATTATCATGAAGACATTAAAATAAAATAATCAAATCTAATACCATACATGGAAAAGGAATTGTACGCTTTACATATAAAAAAATCTCATCAAACGTTTTTAATGCTATTAGGGTTATTAGGAGGGAGAAATAAATTGACAAAATTTAAAAATTGAGAAAGAAGTAGCCTCCTCTCCCCCCTCCGCTAAAAAATTTCCCTCCAAAATATTTTCCTCTAATTTTTTTGGTCAAACTTCAGCTTATTTTATTATATATTAGAGAAATTAGATGCATGACAGTATGACCTACAAAAATATTGGAGACACAAAAATCGAAACCCTACACTTTCAACGGAAGTCAAGTCTTTCTCCAAGAAAGGTACAGTTGTTTGTATAATATCAATTTGTTAGGTATTTCAATTATCAGTTCATTTTTTAAATTTCTCAATAACTAATTGACTCTTCCTATTCAAATTCCACTATGAATCTATCGAATTGTTGGACCCCTTTCCTTGAAATTCATCAACTTTTCTAGGTATGATTTCTTTTCTGCTCATTTTTTCTTTTGCTTTTAATTTTTATTTTTGATTTGAATTTAATGTGTATTTGGTTTGATGGGTCAGTTTGGATTCTTGATTTGCATCTTAGATTACTGAAGTTGCTTTTAATTTTCAACATTGAGTAGTAGTTGTTGTTGAAGAAAAGTATTTTTAGTATCTTACGAATGCTTGTTTCTAACTAGAAATGTGTCGGAATGGTCTTTGAAAAAAGCTTAATCATGGGGTTGACAATAATGACGTGGAACCTGTTAGAGTTTCAAAAAGACATCCGACAAAGAAAGGTTGCGTGACGTGGAATCTGTTATGAGTTTCAAAAAGACCTCCAGCAAAGAAAATTTTCCCAAGCAACACGTAGATGAATCTATTTATTTCGGTAATTTTATATCGTTTTATAAAACTATTTTTAACAATTAGACAAGTTATCGTATTTATTTAATCATATTTAGCTAATTCATGTTTGATAACCTTTTTAGGAAATATGGACATGGTAAGTGAGGTTACAATTATCTATCATTGTGGTGATTATTTTAAATTTCGCCCTTCTAAAGAATATGTGAGCGGGCATTTGATGAATACAACCATGGACATTGATTTTATGAGTTATTTTGATATGTTGGATGATTTGAAAAAGCACTGTAAGTTTTCTATTTTAGATGGAGATAAGTTCTTTTATTTAAGAGGTGATAAAATTATGAATGATTATGATGGGCTGGTAGAATGTTCTAATGATTTGGACGTTAAGGACATGCTTTTTAGTTATAAGATGCATAAGGAAAAGCCTATTGAGATTTATACATTATCGAAAAATTATGATATTTTCAAAAATTCATCTCTTGAAGAAAATAATTATAGGGATAAAGTGTCTGAAGAAGTGAATGAAGCAGTTGAAGAACATGAGCCTACAAATGCGACAGGTATTTTTTTGTTTTATACTGATTTAGTTTTTTGTGTTATATATTTTTACTCCAGTTATATATTAATTTATAAATGTAGACTCTACCATTGTGAAAAGGAAAACTAGAGGACCAACGCGATGCTTGAAAATAATAAATTTACAAGAGGGAGAAAAAGTGTGTGTACAATTTGATGAAGATAATCAAGCAATTGGTGAAAATGCAACCCAATTCATTTGGTTTTTGGGCCAAACAGTGAGAAGTCATTCTTTTTGCCCGTTAAAAGTAAATTGTTGGAAGGAAATTGAGCAAGATAAGATTGATCTTATGTGGGATATCATCTTGGTAAGACAAATGACAAACTAATAAAATATTTTAATTTTTATATTTAGTTTGAGTGATTTTGGTTTTAAAATTTCTTGAATTTTTTTTATTTTGATTTTCCATGTTGTATTTGATGAAAGCCTGTGTCTATCCCATTTTGTATGCTTTTACATACTTTAGCTGCCTCAAATGAAAACTTGCAATATTTTGGTCAGCTATATATCTGAAGTTTGAAAAAAATCATTGGCTCCAGCGGTTTTGGCCTCGGTGTTAGTGAAATCAATTTTGTTGCTAGATCTGTCAATAGACGAAATTTTAATTTTAATATTTGCACACGATAACAGTGAGTTGGATTCTTCACTTTAAAGAGTTAAAACGTATTTGAAATATGTGCTATTATGATGCAAATTTCTCTAGTCATGGATGTTTGCTTCTTCACTTTAAAGAGTTAATGTATTTGAACGCACGCTGTTATGATGCAAATTTGTCTAGGTATAGCATCACTGCATGGATGTTTGCTTGAACAATCTTTAGTAAGAATTGTATGTGCTTATCTCCTTTTTGTGTTTTGTTTCATGTCTCAACCTCCCTCCGTTTTTTCTTTTGTCGGGGTCTATTAATAATAGTTTTCCTATTTTATTTTGAGGTTGTGATATGAACTGCATGTACTTATTTTTTTTAGACCTCATTTTGTGGGACTATACTGAAAATGATGATGTCTTCAACTTTATGAATCGATAATTATCATGAAATATGATTATAAACTATAATGGTATGTTGAATTTTTGTGTAGGAGAAATTTAACTTTGATGTGTTTGAGGAAAGAAAAGACGCAATTCTAAGACATATGAATGACCTTTATAGGGATTATAGAGACAAGCTGAAACGGGATTATTTTGATAAAAAAAATAACTTACCAACTTTGCTTATGCAATAAGCCTAAACGTGTTATCACAGACGACTGGAAATATTTGGTCAATCTTTGGAGTGATGATAGCTTTCAGGTATTAAAATTAATTTATTATTATATATTATATTAATTACAAAAGTTTTTCATTGTTTCACTTTCAATTTTATGCAGAGAAAAAGTATGCAGGACAAATCGATCGAAACGATCTCTGCCTCCTTATTGTGGGACCAAAAGTTATGCAAGACTTAGACATGAAATGGTATTATAACATAATAATGTTTAGGATGAATTTATAATATTTCTATTCACATAACTTATTTAATTACAACAATATCTTTTATTTTTATAGAAGAAAAATGAAAAAATTCATTCTCGTGTTGAAGTCTTTATTGAATCGCGCAAGAGAAAAAATAGAAAACAAGTTGATACTTTTCAACAATATGTAATTGTAAGTTCAAGTTTTGCCTCTTTTTTTATCTCCTCTTAGAATATATATATATATATATATATATATATATATATATATATATATATATATATATATATTTGATTGAATTTTTTTAATTGCAGGATCAATTAGAACAACATAAAAATGAGCAAAAAGAAGGAGAAATTTTCTTAAATGATGATGATATTTTTGAAAAGGTGTTGGGGATTGAAAAAAACGGATATCTTCATGCATATGGACCAGGAAAAAGTATCAGTGAATATTTTGGTGGAAGACCAACAAAGATACAACTCATAAAACAAGTAGAATAAATCAGAAAGGAATCAAATGAGCATGTAGAAAAAGTCAAACAGGAAGCTAAAGAAGAATCTGAAGAAATGAAGAAAGAAATGGAGGATAAGATAGTAGAGTTGGATAAACGATAGGAAGAAAGATTTCAAACGATGTTTGAGACTCGAGGTCAACAGTTATTGCATCATGTGGAGGAGTGATGAAAATGCCAAAATCAATGAATGCTCGTGATTATATTCTCTTGCAAAATATTTTCAGATAATATTGTTGACAATCTATTGATCGTTTTTAATGCTTTTTCTTTAAGTTTGTTGAATAATTAAAGAATATATTCTTTCATAATTATTTATAAATTTATGTTGAAAATAATTTCTCAATTATGTTTTATGAATTGTTGCAGTAAATAAAATTCGTGAAATAATTTTAATTAGTAGATATATTTTATTTAAAATTCATAGCTAAATATAAATTACAACTGCTATGTAGTAAGCACATGGCTATACTTGTTCGTCTTCATAGCAAATAAAGATAACGTTTTGCTACTGTTTTATTCTTGTGACAAAATGTATAAATTTAGATATGCATTTTTAAATTTGTAACTAAATATCCTCTATAATTTGTCACGTATAAAAAATATGGCTATAATTTTTTAATTTTCATAGCAAATAAAAGAAAATTTTTCTACATTTTTTATATTTCATGGTTAAAGATACGAATTCTTAGCTACAATAGAATTATGTATGTGGCAAATACTTTAATTTATAGCTATGATTTTTAATTCATAACTAAGTAGGAATTTTTTTGCCACAAGATTAAGTTATAGAAATAGCTATAAATTATAAGGTTGCGTGGCAAATAAATTAATTTTTTTACTATAAAATAATATCTTGTGGCTACAATATGAATATTGTTTCTAATATTCTTCGTCGTGGTAAAAAAAAAAAAAATCACTTGCTAGAAGTGTATTTTTCGTGGCAAGAATATTTTACTATACTGCTACAGCATAAAAAATTTATGGCTATAACTATTAGTTGTTAGCCACTACTCATGTAAAGTCCATAGCTAACACTTAGTTATGCCTCTTCTTGCTACGAATGCAACAAAAAAAAATGTGGCTAAAATATCTAACCACGGAGGTTTTTTGGCAAATTGATGTATGCTACTATTACCAGACCTGATACTAGTTTTATTGTTCAGACTTTTTGTCAGTTCATGCAAAATCCCAAAAGATCTCATTGGGAGGTTGCTACTAGAGTGGTTATATACCTTAAGGGTACTATTTGTCAAGGCATCTGGTTAAAGGTTCAACCTACTGCGACTCTTTTTTGTTAGTGTGATTCAGATTGGATAGCTTGTCCTAGCACTAGGAGGTATTTTACTGGCTATATAGTGAAATTTAGAGATTCCTTAGTCTCATGGAAGTTCAAGAAGCAACAAACAGTGTCCAAAAGCTCAGCTGAAGCTAAGTACAGAAGCATGGCTTCAGTGATTGCAGAGTTGACTTGGTTGGTTGGTCTGCTCAATGACTTGGATGTACCTCTCACTCAACCTATCAAGGTATTTAGTGACAATATATCAGCTATTCAACTGGGTGCAAACCCTGTGTTTCATAAGAGAACTAAACATATAGAAATTGATTGTCACTTTATTAGAGACAAGTTAAGTCTGGTTCTATTGAGACTCTTTATGTTCAAACTCATGATCAAGTGGTTTATTTACTTACTAAGAGTCTCTGTCAACCTCAATATTTGCATTTGATGGGCAAGCTTGGTGTGCTTAATATCCTGCACCCTTCGGCTTGAAGGGGAGTATTGCAAGCTCAAGATAGATGAGGAAGTAATTTTTTACTGTTCCATTGAAATAAAACAGTTTTTACTGTTCATTCACAGTTCGTATTTTTCCTGTGCAAGTGAGTGCAAGTGGGAGTTAGTTAGTTAGAGTAAGCTGGTGTTGAGCTGTATAGTTGAGTTTGCTACAAGATTGTCTATAAATAGTGAGGTGTATAGATATTTTGTACAGTTTTCAATCAGAAAATGCAAAGAAATAGTTTATTTTCTTCTTCCCTGCACATTACTCTATTCAGCTCCATTACCTCATCAATGGCGGATGAGACTCATAAATGATAGATTGAGCTTAGACATTCGGATTTTCTCAGATGTAACAAAAGTTACCGAAGAAAAATGCTAGGTGCATTCTTCCACAATTAAACATGGAAGAGGAGTAATCAAAAGACCATTTTTACCACAATGAAACGTGGGATATAAATATCAAAAGATGATACGGTATGCAGCATTTCAATGCACTTCAACATGTAACATTTCAATAGAAAATTTAATATTAAAATGCTATAAAAACCCAACAATTTATTAAAAAAAAACAATCATTCAACTAAATCAAAACTTGAAAATAGTCCAGTAGAAGAAATAGAACATTGTCCCAAATTTTTTAATACTACTTTATTGAGAATCACTCAGGCATTCCTGGGTTGACCAACGCACTTTTTCATAGTTTCCAATTGATGTTATTATGAAATTGCTGAGAGATGTTAGAAGACAAAAAAGAGAGTTAGACCATGAATGTATTTAATTATCATATGAACTACAGAGTTATTTTTAATAAAAAATATTTTTGATGTTTGACGATTACTGAACGATAACCGTCTTTTGAAAACAATATGAATTAAAGATTAAAAACAATGGAATTTCATTGAATTGTCACTAAAAAAATATAGAAATTAGCAATGATTCATTAACTTTCATCTATAAACAAAGTCTATCTCTAATCCTTTTAATTACAGAGTGTTTTGATAAGGTTTTCCAAAACTAAAGGTTGAATAATGTCGAAATATTTATTGGTGAAAGTGATATAACATTGATTTTTCTTTTTTGCTATAGATATAAAATTTTAAAATTAAATAGTTGTAGAAAGAATAACTTCTCAGACAAGTCTTTGATAAAAAATAGTTTCAACCAAAATATTTTGTAAAATAAAAATTTGAGAAAATAACTTTTATAAAATAATTTCTTTTTGCAGAATAACTGCAGTAAATGCATTCAAAAGTTACATAATTTATCACTTCAATTTTTGTAAAGACATACCTAGAGATGACTTGCAATTTGCATCCTCACACATTCATCATTTCCAGAATATCCTTTGGGTAACACTCTATATGGTCCACAAGTATGCAATATAATTTAATAACTATAATAAATTCAAATCAAGCCAAGATACATGTAAATACAAGCTGATATTAGACATAAGTAAAAAATTTAACTATTCATGTCGCTCTTTAGAAATAAATTGTCAAAAAATTTAATTAATAGTAAAATAAACTTACTTCCTTTACCAAGTTGTTGTAAATTTTTTATAAATTTGGCATGAAGATCCCCCGTCCACATTATGTTGTCCGTTTGCTTAATATCCTTGTTATTTTTGAGGTAGAGATGAGCTCCATCTTTCATAGATTGCTTTTCTAAGAACTCAATGTGTTCATCACATGCAACTGTGCATTTATTTTAAGAAGATATCAATCAAAATTGAATTATATCATACATTATATGAATAGTTAACTTCAACATATTTATGAAATTTGTTTAATTATAAAAATAACATTACAAAACATACTAAAAATAGGAGTTAGCGATGGATAGCTCATGTCGCTAAACAATAAAAAATTCATTACTAATTCTATTTAACGATGAATTATGTCAAATTCTTTTAGCTTCGAACTATTTAACGATATATAATGGTGAATTTTAGAGATTTTTTTTATAGTGTATTTGTAATTAATTTATGCACAACAGATATAATAAGTGAAAGAATAGGGGGGAAATACTTAGAGAGGAAAATTATATCCAAAGCCACAGCTCTAGCCAAAAGTTTAAATGAATCTAGGTTCAGCGAGTGAACATTTATTATTACCATATTAATTTTTGTAGTTTCTTTCGAGAGCATTGACATTATTGTTGAAGATGTATCAATCATGATAACTATATCAATACATTTTCAGTAAAATAAATTATAAGCAAAATTACTATGAAGATTTATTTCTCATATACAAATTCGATATTAATTTTCAGGGTTTGTTGCCACTCTTTATTTATGCGATTGCACATACTAATAAAAACTTATATTATAATCAATATTTACAAATTTTATACATATTTACATAAAAAATTAAGTAACGTATATTTAGAATGAATAGTTGAATCTATTATATAGAATAGGAAAAGCATAGTGATGATTAGGGGTGGGCATTCGGTTCGCTCGGTTTGATTGTTGAATATCGGTTTGATTTTTTGATTTTCGGATTGACAAAAATGAAAACCATAACTAAACCAAAATTATTTCGGTTTGGTTCAGTTTTTACAAATTCGGTTCGGTTATTTCGAATTTTTATTTCGGTTTTAAAGATTAAAGTAGTGAGCATTTAAAATTGATGATTTTTCTAGAAAAATAATCTTTTTTCCAAACATATTTTTCAATACCAAATATAATTAATTCAACACGCATGAAATAACCATAAATATCGACCTCACTGAGTCATCGTCGTTGGCGTGACGGCAGTGGCCGCACTCGGCAGCGACTGCCGACGGCAGTGACGAACTGAGCAAACGGTTGTCGTTGGCGATATTGAAATTATAAATGAACTAACGAACTGAGGATGGTTGAGCGCTGTTATAGCCTTCACGTTAATGTTAGGGTCTAAAGCAAAGCAGTATATTAGGATTTAGGGTTACTAAATGATTATAATTTATATATTTATATGTTATATCAGATTATATTATATTTTTAGTATATTTAAATATATATTAAATTATATATATATTATAATATCTTATTTATATAAGTTTGATTTTTTGATTTATTCAAATTTTCTTTTTGTAAATCAAAAAACCAAACCGTTTAATCAAATTTCTCAAATTTGAAATCGAAACCAATCCGAAAAATCAAATAACCAAACCAAAATTTAAATTTCGGTTTGGTTTTTTAATTTTTTTGATTTAAACCAAAATTTGCCCAGCCCTAGTGATGACACACGTAAGTATCATACAATTTCAAGTTTGAAAATTATTTAAAACCAAAAGTTTGAGAAAAAAAGGCCAATTCAGCTTTTCGATATCAACAAAGTGTTCAAATTAAAGTATCCTATCATAATGAAATCATACTTTCACAATATTTTATTATTTAAATAACCTTAAACATGAATATGTATTTTGAATTATTATTATTGCTATGTTTAAATGGAAAAGTAAAAATAATTTGAATTGTATTGATTAAAATGTCATGTTTATAACATAAAACTAAAAAATAGAATCAAACTATTCAAAATTAAAATTAAAAAAAAACTAATAATATTGCTTCCTTTATTGTGTATGTGTATTACTTTTCTTTCCTTTTTTTATTTCTTATCTGGTGTTTGGCATCTATATTGGAACCCGATTAATTTGGATTCGTGTTTGTGAGGTCCATTCGGAGGAAGCACTCCCTATCAAGATTACTTTCATATCCAGGAATCAAATTCGAGACCTCTAGTTAAGAAAGAAATAGAACCATCCGCTGCACCACATTCTCTTTAGTGGTTGTATTACTTATCTTCATCAAAGGACCAACTTATCTATTCATTCTAGACAATCTAATAGTGCATATTTGAGTAAAATTGCATATGCTTACTTTTACTGAAGTTAAAATATTAAATAAAAATTAATGAAAATATTAGAGTTTATTGAAATTTTAACATATAAGGAAGAAAAAGAATAAAGTGAAAACATTATAGAAGTAAAGATGCATGAGATGTCAAAATGATAAAATAATGTGTTAAATTAGAGAGGAAGAAAAAACTCCTCGAAATTAAGAGGAAAATTTCAATTAAAAATAAAATTACTTTTCATGAAACTCATGTTTTCCTCCTTTTTTTTCTACATCTATTATAAGATAAAAGAAAATTATCTCGCCATTAATAGTAATAATAACCAAAGCAGTATTTCTCTTGTTCTTCTCTTCCCGCTCTATTACCTAATTTTGTGTCGTCTCTACCATCCAAATGATGTTTCTAGAATGGTAGATAGATTGTAAAAGTCAAAGCACCTTCAAAAATAATTCTTAAGAGATATAATTTATTTTCTCTTCCGATTCTATATCACTTTGACCTATTCACAAAAATTATTTATTGTTTCCTTTTTCTACAAAAAAAAAATCAAGTGTAAAACAATTTTAAGTTGATTAAATAATTAATAAAATGGTGTCCCTTCAAAGACATTTGATAAAATTGGAAGGATACAAATATTCAAATAAAACTATCGTCCTCCTATGAAAAATCACATACTCTATGGGGAAAGCTAATTGAGTAAGTGCCATGCTTATAGTAAAGATAAAAAAAATAAAGAATCTAATTCAATTCTTTATAAAGACATAAAACTAGGGGTGTGCATCGATCGGTTCAGTTCGGTTTTATATATTATCGGTTCGGTTTATCAATTTTCAATTTTTAAATATACTAAACCAATAACCAAACCAATAAGATATTTTTTATCGGTTTTCGGTTTATCAATTTTTAGTCCTTAACGGTTCAGTTTTCGATTTAATCGATAAGAAAATACTCATAAAATATAAATAGTAGTAACTAACATGAAAAAAATTGAATCTTAGTTGCAACCAAAAATCCTACATAATGTATTTTAATTTACAAGAATCTTCAAGTTTGAACTAAATGTTGTCAGGAGAAATTAAGAGTTTGTATAATTGAAATAATAGGTTTGTTAATTGGTAGAAATTAAAGAGAAATTAAGAGAAATATATAATAAGTCATATATATATTCGTATTGGGTTATCGGTTTACCCAATAAGAAAAAATCGAACCGAACCAATAACCCAATAATTTTTTTTTATAAAATCATTAACAAACCATTAAACCAATAACCCAATAATAATAAACCAATAATATTTTTATCAGTTTGATTTATCGATCGGTTCGATTTTTGCACACCCCTACATAAAACTTATTTTAACTAGTAAAACAACATAAACAAACATAGAAATGATGTTATGACAATTAGGAAAAGAGAAATTCAAAATTTATAAGATAAAAATAAAATTTTAAAAGAGATCGATGTTAAAATCGCAGATGAAAAAACTATCAACATATCAATTAAATATCTTTTAGAAAGAAAATCATATATAATTTATTTATATCAAAGATTATAAGTTTAATATAGATTTTTAGAGATGTTACCTTTATAATTCTTAAACTTTAGCAAATCAACAATCTCGATAGCAATATTATTGATCTGACTAACTAGCATCACGCGAACTTCATCTATCGTTCCAAAATAAGCAGTTGCCACTGGATTATCATTATCAGAGCCGTCTGGGATGAAATTGTATTGATAATATGCAGTAACCCTAATGAGCAAAGGGAGGATTAATTTATAGAGATTGAGACTTAATCTGTACGTTCATCAAATAGATAATGGACGAACAAGATCTATTCTTTATTAAATATTAGTTATAGACTTTATATTAATTGAGCCACAAATAAGAAAAGGGGGAAAAAAATCAAAATATACCAAAAAATTAAAATATACCTTAGATTATTTATTAGAAGTTATAGCAATACTTCTTAGATTGCAAGTCATAGCAACTTACTTGCTGGACAAAAGACAGGTGCCTAGTGTAAGGCTACAGTATGACAAAGCCAATCTTTTTGTAAGCCAGTTGTATAGGTTCATAGTAGCCTGGAGAATGTGTTCTGCTAGACATTCTCTTTTTTATTGGATCACCAGCTATCTATGATTGTATATCAAGGGGTAAGGTCTAGTCCCCCCTTCTGTTCTGAATTCCATAAATGAAAAATGGGGGTGCTTGAACTAAAAATAAATAAATAAATAATTTTTTTATTTTTGTAAGAAAAAGAACACCCTTAAAATAATACATTGGTTACCAAAAGATATCAATCGTCCTTTTCTTTTCTAAAAAATAATAATAAAAATTAAACCTCAAAAAAGAAAAGTACAGGCAAGGAGGCTAGACCTTACCTTACCGTTCTTAATGAGGTAGCAATACCCCAACAAATCAACAAGCGAAAAAACTAAGAACTAGAGAGAACTAGATATTCTAGGATCAACATAGAGTTTATATTACACTCTATTATGATATTACAAAGAAGGATGCTTAAGTAATGAAAAAATATAAAGATAGAATGAGAAGTTTGAGTTATCAATCACAAACAGAGGCGGCTCAAGCAAATTCGTGGCCTGAGGCAAAAATCAAATGGAGGCCTTACATTTTTAAGAAGAAACAATTATTTTTATAAAGTCTATTTTTAAAATTATATAATTCTATTTAATAATTCTTTTTTAATTAATAATATAGTCAATGCATTAAAAAGTTTTTACTATATCAAACTCCTAAAAATTTTTATATAAAAAGATTCTTTTTTTCTATAAATAGCTTTCAGTATATTTCTTAAATTTTGTAATTTATCATTACTAAAAAAAAATGAGGCCCCGTCCCTCAAATTTTGGAGGCCTTAGGCGACCCTTTTTTCCGAAAGGATTGAGCCGCCCCTGATCACAAACTCGTTTTTACAAATGTATGAACTAAAACGTAACGGTGGCCCATCTCAAGCATTGATATATTCGATCCTTGCCTTCTTCTTCAAACCTGTTCAAAATCACCTTGAAAATTTATCACTTTTTAAATTTGTTGGGTCTTATTAAAAATGTTGACACTGTCACATGATTTTGCGTTGCCAGGGGTGCCCTGGAACAAACTCCTCTGTCACCTTATCATCCCAGCTTCAATTTCTATCATGATATATTTTGATCTTTCTATTTCTTTGTTGTCCAGGAGAGATATCAGCATCCCTAGCTGCACTTGCAAAACATGTCTTCATCCTCACTTTCCTCAAATATGTCATCATTTTGGAGGTTTTCAAAACTCTTTGGAGACAATGTATCACTTCCCACCAATTGTTTGGTTGTATGAATTGGAGAAAGGCAATTTAATACACCACCTGAAGTTTGCTTGCAACTTGATGAATAATTACGAATTGCAGACTTATTTGGGACAAAAATTGAAGCTTGAGCACTAAGTTTTCTGTCAATATTATTCGCTCGATGTTCGTCTTATTTATTTACCAAATCTTCCCAACAATTAAAGCAAGTATCACCTTGTTGCTCCATCTCAATAGACGATGTAAATTGTTGCATAGATTCACCATGTTGCTGTCCAGAATCAAGTTATTGACTTTTCTTTAATACTTTATCCACCTCTGGATTTGATACAAGCATTGTAGGGTTGTTTGGATTAATTTCACGACAAACTTTATCTGATAGAAGATCAAAAGGATTTGAAAAAGAAATGTCATTTGGGAAGAAGCTCGAGCACATGGAACATTCCTTGCTAGCTGCACATTAACGCGAGCAAGAGATCCAATTCGAATGCCTAAATATTTTTTATGTGCCATCACGGTCCAGTCCTTGCCAATACTATTATCCACACCATTGATTTTGTTCGTTGATTCATTACCAGTAGCATGCTCTTCACCGATAAAATGTTCAAACTGAGTAAAATTAGAAGGGAATTGCAAATTATCAACTTCTGAATTTTTATCCAATGATTTCTTAGTGAAATGCAAGCACGAATGCTGCCCAGAATTTTTACTACTCACCACAACATCGTGAATATGGTGCATGCCACACCTCTTTTTTACCACCAAAAAAAATTGATTTTAATTGTTTCGAAAGGGTTTTTATTATTAAAGTGACAAAAGACTGAAAAATTGTTTTGAAAAAGGATTATTTACATTTTTATTCAGATTCGCCACTTGACATAATTCGGTGTGCCAAGTCACCTTTGAAAGATCCTTTTCAAAACAGTTTGACTCTAAAAACTGATCTGCGAACAGAGATTCTGATTAAGGAATTCTTTTGACCGAGGGGAAGGTGTTAGGCACCCCTCGATCCCGTGGTTCGACCACGGTTGCTTGGTGAGGTGTATCGGCTAATTTGACATTACAAATGTATAAATCATACGAAACACATAAAATAATCAAACACACGAAACAAAACAAATCCAAAATATAGTGTTCAGTCCAATTATACAGTCCAAAATAAAAAATGCAAAAAATAAATCCTACTCTAACCTACACTAATCCTAACTACGCTCTCATCCTTTACCCGAGGCCTCGGGCCTTCATCGCGAATGTCCTCCGAATACAAGATACCTCAGGACATTCCCCGGTGAATAAATACATCAGACTTCGGGGCATTCCCCGATAAAATGAATACATTTGCTCAATTTTGTGCGTTTGAAATAGAAAGAACCATTCAACAAATATTCACACATTCAACAAGTCACCAATCCTAAAATCCGCCTACCCAAACCTACATTTGACTATCCGTTTCAACACATCATAATTGTATCACGTTCCATATCAATAATAAATCAAAAGTAATGAATATTTATTTTTTATCAATCCCCAACGTCCGACCCCAAATCAATGATTTTTATATTTTATCTATTAGCCAATAAATTTCACCTAATTCAACGTGAACATCAATTCGAACAACTAATTCAACAACATCAAACCTCATATTCAATCATCCAAACAAACATCAACCACCATGTAATTCACCAACATATTTGCAAAATCAAAATGAGATATTGAGATAAGAGTAAAAATTGGACCTCAATCGAGCTTTGAGTATGTTGAATTAAAGATCAAAGGATGGAGCTTAGCCACCAGACCTCGACCGAAGAACCTCAACGACGAACAATAACTTATCAAACTTCGATCAGACCTCTATTTGAATCAACAGCCAACATAGAAACCAAATATTGACTTCAAATTGGACCCAACTTGGTGATTCGAAATAGAACCCAAAAGACCGATGCTCAACTAAAATTTATGGACTGTTTTTACCATGGATTTTGCTACTTTCCAAAGCTCCGGTGAGCTTCACCGGAGGATTTGACAGCGATGGAAACGGAGAAGGACAGGTCGGGTATTTGAATCGATATGGTGTGGGTTTGATCAGTTTTTAGAGTAATGAAAGAGCTGGTGAGAATGGGTCTGGTCGGTGACTGAGTCCAGCAATGGATGGATGATTCCGGCGAACAAATCGCCAAAAAAAAACTCAACACCCAGTCAGGTTCTGTTCAACCCCTCTCCAATCGACTTTCTATTCTCTTACGTCTAAATCCCCTAAATCCCCATCTTCCCTCTTCATTCTCTACTGATTCTCCTTTGTACCATTGTATATATGGTGTTTTAGTGTGTGAATGGAAAATTTGTGAGTTTGAGTCTATTTTTTGTGCCTTTATTAATGGTGAGCTCCCCTGTGCCTATATCTACGTTTGAATATCCTCCCAAAAATAGAAGAAGAGAGTCTTGGGTATATGAAGTATTGATCAAGGCCCCTCTTTGTATGTTGTTCTCTTATGGGATAACCCCAAAGAAAAATATGAAGGGGAGGGGTAGTGGGTAGGGTAGTAAGTGAGGGGGTATGGGGTGTGGGGTAGGTTAGTTGGGTAGGATAAAGTTTGTTAGGATGTAGATTAAAAAGATAAAATTGTTAAGGGTTGTTATTTTTTGTCATTTTATGGAGGGATTATCACACGGGGTAGGATACATAGTAATACAAGGGTAAAAGGTAAAAATTCTTTCGGGGAGGGACAAAATTACGTGTCTACATCATGCCCCTCTTTGCATGTAAACACAGGGTGTTTTCATACAAAGAAGCAGACGACGTGACAGAATTTTATCCCGACCATTATTCAAAGGAAGTAACAAAAGGCAAAAGGACAATCGAGTTGGAGAGTCGAGTGAGGTCCCGTCGAGGTTTTGGCCCGCGGCTCTGTCATTACATCAAAAATGCTAATTACAAGTTAAAACATAAATGAAATTACAAAATCCCATCTATGCAACTTCTTTTGGACTCTTGACTTGCTACTTCATCACCCTATTCTTTAGGCGGGCTCCTAACTTTCAATTTCTTCAACTTGTTGCTTGGTTTTCAATTTTCTTACCCTGTTCTCCGGGCGAGCTCCTGACTAGATATTTTAAATCTATTGGCTTTCAATTTCTTCACCTTATTACTTGACTTTCCATGTATTCACCCTGTTCTTCGAGCGGGCTTCTGAAATCACATCAAAACTAAAATGAAAATTAATCCAAACAAAGAAATGCATCTTTTATGAGTTAATTGGAATGACTCAACTAAAAGGTACGTCTTATAGGAATCAAAGGGATGACTCGACTAAAAGGTACGTCTTATAGGAATCAAGGGACATGACTCAACTAAAAGGTATGTCTTCTAGCAATCAAAGGCAAATGACTCGATTAAAAGGTACGTCTTATAGGAATCAAAGGGAGATGACTCGACTAAAAGGTACGCCTAATAGGAATCAAGGGAAATGACTCGACTAAAAGGTATGCCTTATAGGAATTATAGGGAATGACTCGACTAAAAGGTACGTCTTCTAGGGGCCAAAGGAAATCACTCAACTAAAAGGTACGTCTTATAGGAATCAAAGGAAATGACTCGACTAAAAGGTATGCCTTATAGGAATCAAGGGGGTTGACTCAACTAAAAAGTACATCTTCTAGGGGTCAAGGGGAATGACTAGACTAAAAGGTGCATCTTATAGGAATCAAGGGGGTGACTCAACTAAAAGGTACGTCTTATAGGAATCAAAGGAGATGACTCGACTAAAAGGTACGTCTTATAGGAATCCAGAGAAATGACTCGACTAAAAGGTATGCCTTATAGGAGTCAAGTGGTCTGACTCGACTAAAAGGTACGTCTTCTGGGGGTCAAGGGGAATGACTCGACTAAAAGGTATGTCTTATAGGAATCAAGGTGGCTGACTCGACTAAAATGTACATCTTATAGGAATTAAGAAGGATGACTCGACTAAAAGATACATCTTTTAAGAGTCAAAGGGAATGACTTGACTAGAAGGCACGTCTTCTAGGAATCAAGGGGGATGACTAGACTAAAAGGTACGCCTCATAGGAATCAAGGGGGATGACTCGACTAAAAGGTACGTCTTATAGGAATCAAGGGGGATGACTCGACTAAAAGGTATGTCTTCTAAGAGTCAAAGGAAATGACTCGACTAGAAGGTACGTCTTCTAGGAGTGCAGGTTCAATTTAAGAAGTGTATCACCCAGCAAATGAAAACTAAAATCCCTAGAAAGGAAAGTGTGTCTCCGAGGGATATAAGATGATGAATTTTTACCATGATTTAATTATCAAACCTGTGAATCAACATTGTTTCCTGCATTTGTAAAAGTGAGAAATTAGGGGCCTTGATGTTTAGGCTTTGAAATTCTTGATTGAAGGTAACATGTGTTCCTATTTCATGCAAAGAAAAGTTGCGAGTTTAAAAACATGGTGGATGGTTTATGGATTTGGCTTTCATGGAAAACGCTCTTGCCATCATCACATTTAACCTTACTTCCAAGCATTAGCCTATGTCATTGACTTGCTGCTTTATTGACCAAACTCAGATTATTAAGAGTGACTGAGACAAACACAACGTCTCTGCTTTGCCATGCTTCTCAAATAGACCCTGTGGAACCGTGGTATTACATAAGTTCCCAGACTTATTTGTTGACAAAACTTTCTGCTTGCCTCATTTTGGCTCACAATTATGTCTCTTTCATACATTGGCCTTCGTCTTGCTTTGTGCAATTAAAGAAGCTGGTAGCCATTTTTGAAATCTTTTCTCACTTGTTTTTTATACGGACTTGACTCAAAGACAAGAGAAAAAATGACAATGTTTTTTTATTTGGTTAACTAACTCAAGAAAAGAAAATACAATGGATGTCCCCATTTGAAACAAAGAAATGAAAATTTATCTTGAAAAGACAGTCAACTCTAATGATTATGTCATGCATTTTGGATTAAGCTTCCTGATCTTTCCATCCAAACTTCTACCAATTGTTGTTGAGTTAATGGCCTTGAAACTGAGTTACTTCCTTAGGCCCAGTGCATTCGGAGACCTCATTCGGCTAGTGGCGCCTTGAAGCGTTTTTTGACAATAAGCCTCTCTCATTTTTTTTCACTCAGCTCACCATCTTTCTATGGCATCCGTGAGGGTTTTTCACTAGTGAAACTTTTTTATTTTCATTTCTCTCAACTCACAGTCGTGTTACGGTGCTCATGAGAGTTTTCACCGATAAGACTCTCTCATTTTTTATCTCTCTCAACTTACCATCATCTTACGGTGCCCGTGAGGGTTTTCACCAATAAGACTCTCCCATTTTTATTTCTCTTTTGCTTTTTTATGCTGAGGAAGACAAGTAGTTCCCAAATGCATCGGCATATACCTTGCATACTTATCGTTAACATCCTCAAAGATTGATCTGAAGGTCTTTCTTTGGTTGTAACTTGGCTTTTGTATAGGGTCAAAAAGAAAGGATGCCATGGGGCCCAAACGATACTAAAAGTGGGGTAGGACTTATAACTTTTGGATCGACTCAAATAATGAGGATTAACTCATGCCCCAGTTTCTTTTGACTGGGTGACTCTAAATTATTTATTTGGTTGGACCGAGTCTGGAGTAGGGCAGCCTACGTATCTCACCCTCGAGAGAGGAGAATCAAGTCATGCATAGTTCTGGCGGTTTGTTCTTTTACTTGATTCTGATTTTTTTTCTTTTGTTGACTCTTTTATTGACATTTTTTCTTTTTGGGACCTTCTAACTCTATTTTTTTCTTGACGCTCTTTCCTTTTCCTTCTTTTGGACACATTTTTTCTCTCATTTCTTTTTGAAACTTTCTAACTCTATTGTTTTGCTCAATATTTTTATTTTGAGCTTTGCTGACTCTATTTTTATTCCAAAAGAGGGGTATGAAAGAAAATAGGACTAAAGCTAAAATGGGGTAAACAAAGGATGACACGATGTTTGGATAGCAGAATGAAATGCCTTCGACATATCAATCCTTGAAAATACTAGTACATAGCATACAATCTGAAAGTGCACAATCAACATAACTTATGACATATTTTACAACACTAACTTGCCCCGAGCATGTGTGTCACCTCTTTTTCTATACTTTTCAAACATACAACTCCGCATTTATTATACATCCCTCACTTTGAATGACTCATGCTTTTGGAGTTGATTTTTTCTGTTCCTCTTGATAGGATCACCTAGACACTATTTGACCTAATTGAGACATGTCTTTCAATTGATGACCAAGTTATTCTTGTGATTCTTAACATAAATGGCCTTAATTTTCAAAGAAGGCTTGAACTTGTCACCAAATTTTTCAGCACTCTACTATTTTCTCAGATGTTTCTCCTAACTTTAGCGCTCTGATCCAATGTTTCATGGTTAAATTGGATTTTAAGATCTGAATGAAAATTCTGCAAGTATGTCATATCACTAGAGGCAACATAAAATGTACTGTATAAAGAAAACAAACAAACAACATATATTTAAACACAAAGGAAAAGGGACAATTCATTTAGTTGAAATAAAAGATAGAAGGGTTTGAACCTAAATGGCAAAAGGACAAAACAAGATAGATCCCAAACTACAACCCTGAAATAATTTGAAAAACAGAAAACAAAACAAAACAAACTACCAGACTTGTTCCTAGTAGGGAGAGGGGTGACTTCTCAATTGCTCAACCTGACAACTTAGCCACTGGTTTACATATCAACATGAATAGAGCTTCTCTCACTATCAATGTTCTGCACCATAATTGATCCATCTTGAATCATCTTTTTAATTTCTTTTTTCAAATCTCGACAATCTTTAATACTATGACCCTGAGCATCAGAATAATATACACATCGTATATTAGGATCAAAATTTCTTGAACGTCAATTAAGAGTGCACCCAAGGAGAAAAGTGATCATGCCCCATTGTAACAATCTCTAAAATAAACTGGAATACGACTCTCCAATTTGTGTGAATCTATCTCTCGACGTCTGCCTTATTTCATCATTTGGCTTGGATCAAAAATTAGGCTTAGGAGGGTTTTGGTATGTTTGTGGAGTTAGAAGATGACAATGGGGTCTTCTTGACCGTTCCCGCTGTCCAACTACAATATAAGATACAAATTCCTCATTCTTTGTCTCCTCAATACTTTCTGAACCCTTTTGAATTGCTTGAGTTGTCGCTTTCAATGTTGCAAAACTTACAATGCGACCAGTCTTAATTCCCTCTTCTATTATTTCCCCCATTTTAAGGACCTCAATAAATGACTTGCCTAATGCAGGTAACAAGTGTTGATAATATGTTTCATCCTGCGCTTGAATAAACATCTCCACTATTTTGCTTTCTTTCATTGGCGGTTTCACTCTAGCAGATTGTTCGCGCCATCTGATTGCATACTCCCTGAAGTGCTCAGTATTATTCTTCTTCATACTAGTTAGGGATTTTTCATCAGGGATCAACTCCACATTGCATTGAAATTATTGCACAAATTCATTAGCTAGGTCATCCCAACTAATCCACTTATCGATGTCTTGATCAACAAACCATTCCAAAGCTAGGCCTGAAAGACTCTCCCTGAAATAAGCCATGAGTAGTTCTTCCTTTCCTCCAACACCTCTTAATTGGTTACAATATCACCTCAAATGTACCACGGGGTCCCCATGTCCGTCATATTTCTCAAACTTTGGAATTTTAAAGCCAAGAGGAAGGTTGACACCTAGAAACATACATAAGTCCTTATATGAGACACTTTTATAACCCCCAAGTCCTTGCAAGTTCTTCATAACCAGTTCCAAACTTCTCAATTTTTTGGTCATTTCCTCTTGTTCTTCTGTCATAACAAGCTTCTTAGTGTTAGGAGGAAATTTAAGCGGGTGAGTGTCACCATAAAGACCAGTCAACTTGAATGTAGGCTCGAAAGTGTAACGCTGATCACCAGTAATATTCAATGCAGGCTCTTTTGTAGAGTGGGGAGGTACAACTTGTGGATGAACATCAAAAGTAGGAACTTCAGGTAGGGGTGGCATCGCAAAAGCATGAATAGCAGGTAGAGCCGAGTGTGTGGTAGTCTTAGATTGGGGAGTGAGAAAATGAACATTGGAAGTGGTTGGATATTATTGCCCCGGAGTCGATCTTGATGCATGTTGTGGCATATCAACAAAAATGAGAAATTGTGCATAAGACATGGGAGGCGAGCTAGAAATATATTCCAGATTATCAGTGGGAACTGGAGGAGGCAGCAACCCATTAGCCCAAGCTCGATGCATTTCTATCATTTGTTTCCTTAATTTTTGAATCTCTTCATTATCTCCTAAATTCTTATTTTGCGAACTCCCTATCTGATTAGTGACAACAAACTCGGTATCCTTGTTGGTTATAACCTTCTCTGTGACTTGGTACAATATAGAGGACCAGCCAAAATGTCATAAACCAACCACCTCAAACTAACTGAACAAGAGATAGCAAATGCGTTAGAGTTCAACACTTTCTCAAAATCTCTCTTTTTTCTTTTTATTTTTATTTTTTGAAAAGATCACTGAACCCAAGAAGGGCGCCTACATATCTCACTCCCGAAAGAGCAGAATCAGGTGTGCGTAGTTCATGAAGTCTTACCAAAATGGCCAATTAAACACTTTTTCCTTTTCTTGAAATTTTAAGAAGAAAAGAAAAATGACAAATCGTCAAAAGAATAGACGAAAATCTTTTTTTGAAATTTATAGCTTTAATAACCTGTAAAAAATGAAACTTATGATTACCAAAGAAACTCTTTTTGGGTTTTCAATTTTGCATTTCATACAAAAATGAAACTTGAACCTATTAAAGGAAAATCTTTTGTAGTTTTCTTTTATTGATGCATATGACACCAACTCTAAATGAAGAGTTTCGATTTTTGAAATAAGATCAACCAAAAATGAATCCTACGACTATTGAGGAAAATCTTTTTTTTGTATTTTTCTTTTAAAGACATGTATGAAACACCTACTCTAAATGAAGAGTGAAGAAAATCTTTTTGAATTTTTTTAAATAAGATCCCCGAACCTATAATAGGTTGCCTACGTATCTCACTCCTAAGAGAGGAGAATCAGGGGGTGCGTAGTTCGTCCAGATTAGACAATTAAGGATTAAATAACAAACTGAACACTGACTTGAGAGATACGACGAAAGACAGACGATGAACAATGTCAATAAAATCTTTTTTGAGTTTTCAACTCGACGCTTCACACAAAAATGACACCAATAACTATGAAACAAAAAACTTTTTGGTATTTTCAGATGTACAAAACTTCTACCATCTTTTTGAACTTTCCTTTTATAAAAATCTCCTATTGAAATAAATCTCTTTAAAGTTTTCTAATTGTGAATGATTGCCAAAGGAAACAAAAAACAAAATATTTTTTATGTTTTTGATTTTTTTTAAAAAATAAGTGCAACACATAAAAAATCTTTTTTTGAATTTTTAAATTGTGGAAAATAAAAATCATAAAGAACTCTAAAAACTAAGAAACTCTTTTTTCTTACTCACTCTTCCTTCTTTTTCCTCTCTTTTTTTAATTTTCCCTTGCCTACACACTCGATTAATTCTAGCAATTGCTTTTCCCAAATCAGTCTGTCAAATGACCTTACCCTCAGAGATGCAACATTTAGCACGTAGGGATACTTTAGAGGTGAGTCTCCTACAAACAGCCATGTGGGTCCCACTAGGTCTCAATATGATGCAGATAAGCATGACCTAAAAGCTGACCTATGTTGGGATCCATTAACAAGGCTGTTCGGGGGAGTGCATGGTTGATAGTGGCTGCGAGAGCTTTCCACCCACTTCATAACACCGACTGCTCCCCCTCCTAAAATAAGGGTGACTCAACTAGAGATCGTGTACAACACGTGTACTACGGACTTGTTGCAGAAAGAATGACTCAGGTTATGCACATAATGTTAGATATGAAGTGGTAACATATAAAAAGAAAACTGTAAACAAAGAGCACGTAAACACTCAACAATGATAAACAATAACACAAAACAACACAAATAAATGTCCATACACATATAGAGCCAAACTGAGCTGATACAACTCCAAAATAAGCTCGAATTCTGGAAAGTATCCCCAGCGGAGTCGCCAGAGCTGTCACACCCCTTTTTTACCACCAAAAAGATTTGATTTTAATTGTTTCGAAAGGGTTTTTATTATTAAAGTGACAAAAGATTGAAAATTTATTTTGAAAAAGGATTATTTACATTTTTATTCAGATTCGCCACTAGACATAATTCGGTGTGCCAAGTCACCTTTGAAAGATCCTTTTCAAAATAGTTTGACTCTAAAAACCAATCTGCGAACAGAGATTCTGGTTAAGGAATTCTGTTGACCGAGGGAAAGGTGTTAGGCACCCCTCTATCCCGTAGTTCGACCACGGTCGCTTGGTGAGGTGTATCGGCTAATTTAATATTACAAATATATTAATCACACGAAACACATAAAATAATCAAACACACGAAAAAAAATCCAAAATATAGTGTTCAGTCCAATTATACAGTCCAAAATAAAAAATGCAAAAAATAAATCCTACTTTAACCTACACTAATCCTAACGACGCTCCCGTGTTTTACCTGAGGCGTCGGGCCTTCATCGCGAATGTCCTCCGAATACAAGATACCTCAGGGCATTCTCCGGTGAATAAATACATCAGACTTTGGGGCATTCCTCGATAAAATGAATATATTTTCTCAATTTTGTGTGTTTGAAATAGAAAGAACCATTCAACAAATATTCACACATTCAACAAGTCACCAATCCTAAAATCCACCTACCCAAACCTACATTTGACTATCCGTTTCAACACATCATAATTGTATCACGTTCCATATCAATAATAAATCAAACGTACTGGATATTCATTTTTTATCAATCCCCAATGTCCGACCCCAAATCAATGATTTTTATATTTTATCTATTAGCCAATAAATTTCACCTAATTCAACGTGTACATCAATTCGAACAACTAATTCAACAACATCAAACCTCATATTCAATCAGCCAAACAAACATCAACCACCATGTAATTCACCAACATATTTGCAAAATCAAAATGAGATATTAAGATAAGAGTAAAAATTAAACCTCAATCGAGATTTGAGTATGCTGAATTATAGATCAAAGGATGGAGTTTCGCCACCAGACCTCGATCGAAGAACCTCAACGGCGAACAACAACTCATCAAACTTTGATTGGACCTCTATTTGAATCAACAGCCAACATAGAAACCAAATTTCGAATTCAAATTGGACCCAACTTGGTGATTCAAAATAGAACCCGAAAGACTGATGCTCAAGTGGAATTTGTGGACTATATTGACCACGGATGTCGCTACTTTTCAAAGCTCCGGTGAGCTTCACCGGAGGATTTGACAGCTACAGGAATAGAGAAGGATGGGTCGGGTATTTAAATCGATATGGTGTGGGTTTGATCAATTTTTAGAGTGGTGGAAAAGCTGGTGGGAATGGGTCTGGTCGGCGACTGAGTCTGGCAATAGATGGACGATTCCGGCAAACAAATTGCCAAAAAACCTCAACACCCAGTCAGCTTCTGCTCAACCCCTCTCCAATCGACTTTCTATTCTGTTATTTCTAAATCCCCTAAATCCTCATTTTCCCTCTTCATTTGCTACTGATTCTCCTTTGTACCGTTGTATGTGTGGTGTTTTAGTATGTGAATGGAAATTTTGTGAGGTTGAGTCTATTTTTTGTGCCTCTATTAATGGTGAGATCCCCTGTGCCTATATCTGCGTGTGAATATCCTCCTAAAAATAGAAGAAGAAAGTCTTGGGTATATAAAGTATTGATCAAGGCCCCTCTCTTTATGTTGTTCTCTTATGGGATAACCTAAAAAGAAAATATGAAGGGGAGGGGTACGTGGGTAGGGTATAAGTGAGGGGGTATGGGGTATGGGGTAGGTTAGTTGGGTAGGATAAAGTTTGTTAGGATGTAGATTAAAAAGATAAAATTGTTAAAGGTTCGGATACATGGTAATACAAGGGTAAATGGTAAAAATTCTTTCGGGGGGGAACAAAATTATGTATCTACAGTGCATATCTGACTGTGACGTCTCACCGGTCACCAAATTTAAAGGTTTTAAAGATGTATTATGCTTTTCTTCATCAATGTGTTATTCAACAATTAAGTTCCTCGCTTGTAGTCCATATTTAGCTTGCGATGAAGGAACTAAGTGTTGAGTTTAATTGGTGTGAATGGAAAATTGAGGGATACAACCTTTGAGCAAAAAACATATTATTTTGAAAAAGGTTTGACTGTTTAGATAGTTGTGTCTGTTTAGAAAAAAAGCACAATGTTTCAAATGAACAGACATGACTATTCCAAAGGATACACCTTTTAAGTGAACCATTGTCACCTTTCAGAAGAGGCATCTAATGGCTATATAAACCTGCTTTCATCCATAAGTTTAGAAATGAATGAAAAAAATTTTGAAATAAAAACTCTTCTTGTCATCAAAACATTCTTTGTGATCAATCAAATCATTGAGTGAGTTCAACGAATCCAATTATTTGAGGTACCACTATATTTGGATTGAAAGTCATTTTATCCTGGCAGGAAGATTCCAAAAACTCGGGTACAATGAGGGGAATTATTCCTTAAGGACACTCCGTGAAGTCGAAGGACTGGGCTTTATATTTATGTTTCATCTTAATTTCTGAAAAAATAAAACACACTTCTTAGAAAGATCACTTTGATCTTGTGTTGAGGGTGTTTTTGTACTTCATAGTGTCCTTATTTTAAACTTGAACTAGTGTTGAAGTTGTTGTACCTAAATACAGATTCTTATATCCGAAAACACCATAAAATAACAATCGTAAGGAATAATCTTTTGCAGAATCTGTATTGCTTGTTTTTGGAGATTAAAGTTTTAATCTTTCTACTCCATTTAAACTTAACTAGTGATTTGAAGACATAAAATCTTCATCACAAGTTAACAAATCTCTCGGTTGACGATTTAAAGTCATAAAAACTTCATCGTTAACTAGAAACAAGAAGGAGAGTTTAAAGTTGCTTAACTTTATAAGTATTATTCTGAAAATACTAAATTTTGTTATCTTATGGTGACAGGAAAAATGACTAATGAAAGTCAAATGCAAGATGCGGCTACGACTATGGGGGCAACTAGTATTGCCTCAACAAGTTGAGGAAATGCTCTGCAACTATTAGCACCTGCGGAAAAGCCCAAAAAATTTACGGGCATTGACTTTAAGCGATGGCAACAAAAGATGTTCTTTTATCTCAACACTCTATGCCTTCAAAGGTTCACTAGTGAGGATGCTCCTGAGGTGCCCAAGGGAACCTCGGACAAAGAGCATTTCATGATTGTAAAGGATTGGAAACACTCGGACTTTTTTTGTAGGAATTATATCTTGAGTGGTCTCCAAGACGACCTCTATAATGTTTACGGTGGAACTAAGACATCGAAGGAATTGTGGGGGGAACTAGAACGAAAATACAAGACAGAGGATGTGGGAATTAAGAAATTCTTTGTTGCAAGGTTCCTGGACTTTAAAATGATAGATAGCAAATCGGTTGTCTCTCAAGTGCAGGAATTGCAAGTAATCATCCAGGATCTCCTAGCGGAAGGTATATCTTTGAAAAATACCTTAGTTGAATAAATTAAAAATGTTCTTAGTACTCACATAAAATGTTTTGTAGGTTTGATTGTAAATGATGCATTTTAAGTAGCAGCGATCATTGAGAAGCTACCACCTATGTGGAAAGACTTTAAAAACTACTTGAAGCACAAACGCAAGGAGATGACTATCGAAGATCTTATTGTCCGACTGCGTATTGAAGAGAATAATAAAGCTGCCGAGAGAAGGTCAAAAGGAAATTCTACAATTAATGGAGCACATATTGTAGAAGATGACCAAAACAATTCTAAGAAAAGGAAGAAAGTTGAACAAGGAATCAATTAACCCAAGAATAAATTCAAGGGAAAATTCTTCAATTATGGCAAGATTGGACACAAGTCCACGGATTGTCGTGCCCCAAAGAAAGGCAAGAAAAAGGACCAAGCTAATATGGTTGAGTCTAACAAAGAAAGTGATGATTTGTGTGTTACGTTCTCAGAATGCAACTTGGTGAGGAATCCTCGTGAATAGTGGATAGATTCTGGTGCCACCCGCCATGTTTATGCCTACAAAGAGTTGTTTTCGTTATTCACTCCGGTTCAAATAGAAGAAATGATCTACATGACTTACTCCGCTACAGCTAAGGTAGAAGGAACAGGAAAAGTGGGCTTGAAAATGACTTCAAGAAAGGTCTTGACACTTAACAATGTCTTGTATATTTTGGAGTTACGTAGGAACTTAATTTTTATTTCACTTCTCTACAAGAACGGATTCAAATGTGTAACCATTTCTGGAAAAATTATAATTAGCAAAGGAGAAGTGTATGTAGGAAAAGTTTATCTCATCGAGAGCCTTTATAAGATAAATGTAATGAATGTTGAAATAAATAAAAGTTCAAATTCCTCTTACTTGCTTAAGTCTTATAATTTGTGGCATGAACGTTTAGGCCATGTTAATTACAAAACGCTACGAAAACTGATTAACTTAGAGGTTTTGCCAAACTTTGAGTGCAATAAATCAAAGTGTCAAACATGTGTAGAATCAAAGTATGCAAAGCATCCTTATAAGTCCGTTGAAAGGAATTCCAATCCCTTACACTTAATATATACTGACATTTGTGATATGAAGTCAACACCATCACGTGGTGGAAAAAGTATTTCATAACTTTTATTGACGATTGCACTAGATATTCTTATGTCTACTTGCTAAATAGTAAGGATGAAGCAATAGATGCATTTAAGCAATACAAAACTGAAGTTGTAAATTAGTTAGAGAAAAAGATCAAAATAATAAGAAGTGAAAGAGGCAGAGAATATGAATCTCCCTTTGCGCAAATATGTGTAGAGAATGGAATTTCCCATCAAACTACGACCCCGTATTCACCTTAATCAAACAGAATTGCGGAAAGAAAAAACCGAATTTTGAAGAAAATAAAGAATGCCTTACTTCTAAGTTTCGATTTATCGCAAAACTTGTGGGGGGAGGCTATCCTTACAGCCAATCGTATACTCAATAGAGTTCCCCATAGTAATACACAATCAATTCTTTATAAAAATGGAAAGGAAGGAAACCCAACTTGAAATATTTCAAAGTCTGGGGGTGTCTAGCAAAGGTCCAAGTTTCAATGCCTAAAGGAGTTAAGATAGGACCTAAGATGATTGACTATGTGTTCATAGGATATGCTAAAAGTAGTAAAGCATGTTGGTTTTTGGTTCATAAATTTGAACATCCAGATATAATTGAAAATACGGTAATTGAATTAGATAATGCTGAATTTTTTGAAAATATTTACCTGTATAAAATTAGACATGAACAGTCTAGTGGAGGATCTAAACGACCTCGAGATGAACCAATTGATAATAATAAAGAGAATCTAAGACGTAGTACACCTCAAAGAAGGTCTACTTCATTTGGATCAGATTTTGTAACATTTCTCTTAGAAAATGAGCCTCAAACATTTAAAAAAGTGATGTCGTCATCAAACTCATCCTTTTGGAAAGAGGCAGTCAACAGTGAGATTGATTCAATCTTAAGCAACCTTACGTGGGAATTGGTCGACCTTCCTCCAGGAAATAAACCTTTAAATTCTAAATGGATCTTCAAAAGAAAAATAAAAGCGGATGGTACTATTGACAAATACAAGGCAAGACTTGTAATAAAAGGCTTCAAACAAAAAGAAGGCCTTAATTACTTTGATACATACTCTCCAGTAATAAGGATAACATCAATGCGAATGTTAATTGTCTTGGCGGCGGTATATGATCTTGAAATCCATCAAATGGATGTGAAAACCGCATTTCTAAATGGAGAATTGGAGGAAGAAATATACATGGAACAGCCTGAGGGTTTTATGGTTCCAAAAAAGATAAATAAGGTGTGTAAGCTTATTAGGTCATTGTATGGACTAAAGTAAGCACCTAAACAATGGCATATAAAGTTTGACCAAACCATGTTGGCAAACGGGTTCAAGATAAATGAATGTGATAAATGTGTTTATATTAAAGATACTCCGAATCACCAAGTCATTATTTGTTTATATGTGGATGATATGTTGATCATCAGTAGAGATATTTCTGACATAAATGCAACGAAACAAATGCTCGAGAGCAAGTTTGATATAAAAGACCTTGGAGTTGTGGATGTGATCTTAGGTATAAGAATCCATAGAACTCCACAAGGGTTGGCATTGTCACAGTATCATTATATCAAAAAGGTACTTGACAAATTCAGGTATATGGAATTTGGTATTGCCAAGACTCTATTGGATGTGAGCTTTACACTTTGAAAGAATAAAGGAAAAACTGACTCACAATTGGAGTACGCAAGAGTATTGGGATGTTTAATGTATATAATGAATTGTACATGACCAGACAGCATGCGCTATTAGTAAGTTGAGTTGGTACACAAGTAATCCCAACAAAACTCATTGGATGACAATGAAAAGAGTTTTGGGGTGTCTAAAATACACTCAAGACTATGTCTTGCATTATAATAAATATCCCGCGGTACTTGAAGGATATAGTGATGCAAATTGGATCACCCGATCAAACGAAGTAAAATCCACGAGTGGATATATATTTACTATCGGTGGAGGTGTAGTCTCTTGGAAATCTTCCAAACAGATATGTATTTCTCACTCTACAATGGAATCTGAATTTATCGGATTAGATAAAGTCGGTGAAGAAGCAGAATGGCTCCAAAATCTTGAAATATGTTCCTTATTAGCCCAAACCAGTGGCATCAGTATGTATACACTGTGATGGTCAAGCAGTAATAGGTAGGGCAGGGAGCATAATGTATAACGGTAAATCTCGTCACATAAGACGAAGACATAATATCATTAGAGAATTTCTATCTAGTTGAATTATCACTGTTGACTATGTTAAGTCAAAGGATAATGTGTCAGATCCACTTACAAAAGGCCTATCTAGAGAAGGAGTAGAAAGGACATCCAAGGGAATGGGTTTAAGGCCTAGGACAAGTCAGCATGGCGGTAACTCTACCTAGCAGACTGGAGATCCCAAGAGCTAGTTTCATGGAGATCAAACAAAGTTGTGTATGACAAGTTCAACATTGTCAATTACCCAACTCATTCTCATGATGTAGACAATGTTTAGTAAACAAGGATAAGACTTAAAGTGAAAAGTCTTTTAATGATTATCTAAATTTGACAGATTTGACCAAATAGTTTAATCTATAGGATTGAAAGTTTAGAAATCACCTATGTGAGGGCGAAGTGGAAGCCGCTTCATGGAGAAGGTTAGTAAAGACCTATTCTCTAAGCTCTCATAAAATTGGGACGTGTTCATGGCTGAAAAGAATAAAACCGTGAGAACCATAAATGGTAAAAGGTTGGTTGTGTGACATGTGTTGTATAGGTGTACATTAAAGCTCAACGGTTCAAAGATATCAAATCTACTAATTGACCAAGTGCATCCGATGCATGCTCACTATGAAAAGTTCAAAGGAAAACCCACTTATCCAGATGCAATCAGTCTTTGCTTGATGATCACATACTTATCCGTAAAGTTTTACAAAGAATAGTCATTCCCCATTTATGTGGGGGATTGTTGGGTTTAATTGGTGTGAATGAAAAATAAAGGGACACAACCTTCGAGCAAAAGACATTGTTTTGGAAAAGGTGTGACTGTTCAAATAGTTGTGTCTGTTCAGAAAAAGACATAATATTTTGAATGAACAGACATGACTCTTTTAAAGGATACACCTTTTAAGTGGACCATTGCCACCTTTCAAAAAAGGTATCTGATGGCTATATAAATCTGCTTTCATCCACAGGTTTAGAAATGAATGAAAAATTTTCTGAAACAAAAACTCTTTTTGTCTTCAAAACATTCTTTGTGATCAATCAAATCGTTGAGTGAGTTCGACGAATCAAATTATTTGAGGGACCACTATAGTTGGATTGAAAGCCATTTTATCCTGGGAAGAATATTTCAAAACCTCGGGTACAGTGAGGGAAATTATTCCTTAAGGACACTCCGTGAAGTCGGGGGTACTTGGCTTTATATTTCTATTTCATCTTAATTTCTGAAAAATAAAATACACTTCTTAGAAAGATTGTTTTGATCTTGTGTTGAGGTTGTTTTTGTACTTCATAGTATTCTTGTTTTAAACTTGAACTAGTGTTGAAGTTGTTGTGCCTAAATATAGATTCTTGTACCCGAAAACACCATAAAATAACACTAAAATCTTAGAATTCTCTTAGGACTGGACCATCAACTCACGTGCATCCACATCACCTATTGTTATTATTTGCAATAGTTTGTTGTTGCTGAGAATCAACATTTGACGCAACAAATTTAGCAACATCGTTATGGGCCTCAACATCTGGATGGGAACTTGCCAACAAGCCCAGTTGTTGGTTCTTTCCATGAGGTCTTCGATCACCATCTTCCCACCCTCTCTTCTCATTCAGAAATTCTCTCAAATTTCCTTGAAATTTTTCTCTAGTAGTTTTTTCTTCACAACCCTCGCCACCTACACTTTGGATAGTATCTAGTTTCTTTTTCAATATCAAACGATATGTACCTTCATTATGTCCTTGGTGTTTGCAAAAATTACAATACAAAGTTAGACTATCATAAACAATTTCCTAAAAATTCTCTAAAAGCTTGGCGGTGCTCGGTATGGACTTAACTTGTGTTGCATTGTCTATAGCTATTGGTCTTCCGATTACTGCTGCTATAGACAATAATGACCTCTTGGCAAATAGATGTGGAGCCAAGTTCGGCAAAGAAATCCACACTGCCGCCTTAGTTGTTTCTTATTTGTGGTTAAAATTGATAGACCATGGGAATATCCTATATTGGTGCTCATTTCCATTGTAAGAAAAATATTTCACTGATCTTGCAAACATAGTCACATAATCATCATATTGATCACACCTTAGCTAGAGTTGTCGTGATGTCAATGAACCAATTAGACAATGACCCTTGATTCCAAGATGTTTCAATAGCAATGTTCTTAGGTCCTTCAAATCGGGTGCACTTGAAGAGAGTTTAATCACAATTGATCGATGCAACCCTTCCTCGTTAGCAAACACTTCTCTTTCCTCCATTGTAAACTTGAGTGTAGGTTCACCATGAATATATTCAATTGGTTTTAGTTGAGTTCTCATCTTATTTAATTTTGGACAACTTGTCTTGGATTTAGTAATTCAGAATATGATGTTTGTGGATTAGAAGTAGGGTTTGGCTCTCCTACAGTCATAAATAGACGCGACCATGACTTTCTTAAGTTTGCATCAGAGTCGGCTGGAGAGAGAAGAGAGAGAGAGTCGCTTACCTAAAATTGTTATCAACCATTCCTAATTTCTCTCTTAAATGATTTTTTTTCTTATTTCGAATGAAAATATTAACTATTCAAAATAAAAAGGTTTCAATATTTTTAATGATTTTCAATATTCAATTTTTAAAATTTTAAGTATAATTTATGTATAGTTCATATACATATTACTTAAAAAATTTCTCAGAATTTGTGTGTATGAAATCTGTATAAAATCAATATGAAATATCAATATTCTGCTCAAGGCTTACTTGTACATATTTTAGTGTATGAAACGTGTATAAAATATGGTACATTTAATTAGCTTATGTTTGTTGTTATTTGTCACGGGTTTGAAATCTATATATAAATTTGTGTATTTTTAATTTATTTTTTTTGTTTATACATGTTTGTATGTAAGAAATTTGTATATAAACTGATATGAATCATGAATATGAGATTGTTCACTGAATTTGCTATTACATTAAAAAAGAATCATGGATATAAATAAACATGTTTTATGTATGAATTGTGTCTAAAATATGCTAAATTTCACTGGTTTAGGTGTACTTTTATTTTCTGAATTTTGAATTTTGTAGAAAATTGATGTATCTTTTAACGTTGTTAGTTACTTAGCAAGTTGTATTATTTGTTAATAAATACACATAGAAAGGTATAAAACATGATGTTCATAAAACCTCAAATAACGATGTTGTTTCAACTGTGTATGAGAATGTATTCATTGAATTTGTTATTTCTTACAAAAAGAATTTAAAATATCATGAATGAAAACATGAAATTCACGTTAACTAATGTATAAAATTTGATTCACGAATAAAATTTATATTGCAAAGAAGCAAGCAAAAAATAAATATTAGTGTATGAAAAAATTAAGGATAAAATGTAAATTTTAACAATCTGATAAAAATTTATGTGATGAAAGCAATTTAAAATAATTATTAATATCAAAGAAAAGAAAGTATGAAAGAACTAAGGAAAGTATATGAAAGAAATTTATGAAAAGACAACACTATTAAAAATTTTGAAAGAATCAACTAATATTAAAAAATATTATTTAAAGAAATAAAAGAAGGAGAAATTTAGGATTTCTTAAAATCTTTTTACCTTTTTTTTTTTTTGCTTTGTTAAGTGGAGGATTTGAGGAGATTACATAATAAAAAAAAAAGTATAAAACATTAAGGAGAAAATTTAAGGATTTATTATTAATCCTTTATTTAATTTATATACATGTAATAGATAAATTTTTAAAAAAATATTTCAAAATATTTTTAAAAGATGCTACAACTTACAATTAAAACCTTAATTCAATAAATATAAAATAGTACAATTACAATTTACAATAAACAATCTAAAAAGTATATACAAAATAATTTTCATATAAAATAATGATAAATTAACACAATGTAACAATTTATGATCCAATTTGACATCAAATAACAATATTTAACCTTTTTAGCCAAAATATATTTTTTCTTACTTTTACATATATGTAAATTTTTTTTCCTGCTCAGGCGAGATTGATTTGTACCAAGGTTCAATGTTTATCCCTTTTTTTTTTTAATAAATTGACACAGAGATTATCCAAAACCAAACTTATTACCTCCAAACACTACAAAATTCACTTTATTTCTCAAGAAAATATTTTTCTGTCTTACCAAACACACCCTAAGTTTCTCTCTAGCAACTAGAACATTCAGAATACACTTTGCACACGTTTGAACTTATCTCTTTTAATTAAGTTGGGTGGCCTGACTTTTTAAAGCAAAATAAAGCCATTCATTGTCTTATAAACAACAACCAATAGCAAACGAACAAATATAATTGCATTCTATAATTAGTCAAAGCATAGGCCAATGACAATACATCCTGTTTCCATCATTCATCAAAAACAAACATGCACACACGTTGTTCCAACCATTCACTAAAACTGAATAATTAACAACCAAAAGTTCCTCCCATCAAGAAAACACTTTGCCTCCATCCCTTTCTTTCCATATTTTCTTTCATTTTCACCTCACCAACAACCCCATTTTCGTTAACTTTCTTGTCATATGATCTCAAGTTTCATTTTCTTAACTTAACATTTTTGCTAGAATCAACAAGAAAATGGCTGTCTAGGAATACTTTTATGGAATGTGTGATATTTGAAGGGCGTTAAACGTGAAGTATGATTCTTGAAACGAACAATAATTCAATGGCTGGATTCAAGAAGTCACGTTTGGCCAATGATTCAGGGGTCACTAGTCCTCATTCCCCAAAGAATCTACCTTCAGGTAAGTCATTTTCTTCCCTTTCTATTTGTGGATGGATTCTTGTTTTTGTTCCTTCTCCATGAAACACAACGAAAAAGTTAAGCCGATTGTTAAAGCTCCTGAGGTCTTGTTGGCAGAGCTAGAATTTTCATTTAAGAGGATTTAAAATATAAAGAAAAACACATGAAGAAGCCAAAAGAGACGCACATAAAAATTATCTTAGAGTAATTTCGAAAAAAGGGGGGGTCCCCTAGCTCTGCTGTCACCTTTAATGCTTTACTTTTGGAAGAAAAAAAAATTGGTTGAACATGTCTAAAGCATTAATTAAGGTTATCTGGCCAAAGCTAAAGAAAAATGTTCAATTTCTCCTTTAGGGGCAATTATTCAAAAAAAAAATTATCTTTTGGGGTGAAAACTAGTCTATGAATTGACAAATATAGTCAAAGGATCAATGTAGTTTCCATGTTTTTGTGAGTTTGCCACATTGTTGACACACAAACTATTTTTGGCTCATATTTAGATATGGAGTTGATGAAGGAAAAGTTTGCAAAGTTGCTTCTTGGTGAGGATATGTCTGGTGGAGGAAAGGGTGTTTCGTCTGCGCTGGCTTTGTCAAATGCAATCACAAATCTATCAGGTAATTCAAATGTTTATGAATTTGACAACTCAACTTTTCTTTTCAATGTCTGGTATGTTGTTTTTGAGATACATTTTATGAATGTTTCTTGTATATAATTGTTCTATTTTTCTTTATTTTCTCGAAATGTAGCTTCTGTTTTTGGAGAAATGAAGAGATTAGAGCCAATGTCAGCTGAGAGAAAAGAGAAATGGAGGAAAGAAATTGGTTGGCTTTTATCTGTCACAGATCACATTGTTGAATTTGTTCCTTGTAAACAAAAATCAAAAGATGGAACAAACATGGAGGTATCTCTCTCTTTTTCTCTCTTTGTTGTGTGTCGCATATATCTACCATACAACAAGAGTGATCATACATTCATTAATTTATCAGGTTATGGTAACAAAGCAGCGATCTGATCTTCAAATGAACATTCCAGCACTACGCAAGCTAGATGCAATGCTTATTGTAAGAGATATGAAGTTCTTTTGTTTTCGTTTTCCTTATGTCATTGTAGAATGTCCTTAATTGTCGTGATTGATTCTTATGTCCCGATGAATTGATCAACAGGATTGCTTAGATGGCCTTAACGATCAACACGAGTTCTCCTATGTATCAAAAGATGATGAATCAGAAGAAGGAAAAAACAGCAGGAAAGATGACAAATGGTGGATACCTACTCCTAAGGTTCCTCCTAACGGCTTGTCTGATTTTATGAGGAAATGGCTGCGATGTCAGAAGGATTCAGTAAACCAAGTTCATAAAGCAGCCATGGCCATAAATTCTCAAGTCCTATCAGAAATGGCGATTCCAGAAAGTTATATAGAATCCCTACCTAAGGTATGAAAACGAAAAAAAATCATGAGTCTCGCTTTTAAGTTACTTCAAGCTTGTGATCTTGAGTTAACATTTCCCTTTTACTATGTTTAGAATGGGAGAGCAAGCCTAGGAGATTCGATCTACAAAAGCATCACCGAGGAATACTTTGATCCAGATTACTTCTTCACAACGATGGACATGTCGTCAGAACATAAAATCTTAGACCTCAAGGACAGGATCGAGGCTTCTGTAGTTATTTGGAGAAGAAAAATGAATGCTAAAGATGGGAAGTCATCCTGGGGTTCGACTGTTAGCTTTGAGAAGAGAGGAATATTTGAAGAAAGAGCAGAAGTCGTCTTGCTAATTCTTAAGCAGCACTTCCCTGGAATTTCTCAGTCAACACTAGACATTAGTAAAATCCAATACAACAAAGTACGAAGCATGCACATTTTGATTACTTTCAATTTCATATTCTAGAGAATCTAGACTTGTTTTCTTTTCTTCCATTAGGCGATTCAAGTTCTTTGTCATTATGAGATCATCCATATACTGTTTGGTGTTCCTCAATTTGTTTCATATTTTCTTCTTTGGCCTAAACAAAAAAGTTCAACATCATAGAGGATCTAGTTCTTCTTCTTCTACATGAACTAATGGAACAAGATTTACTTCGATTTTGCAGGATGTGGGACAAGCTGTTTTAGAAAGCTATTCAAGAATAATAGAAAGCAGGGCATTCACAATCATGTCACGAATTGAAGACGTTCTCCAAGCAGATGCTATGGCCCAAAATCCTTCCAATGGAGTAGCAAAGAGACCACTATCAGATAAAGAAGAAGCAGGGAAGCTTAATTCTGCAGACAATGGAGCTGCAATGACACTTTTGGACTTCATCGGATGGACACCTGATCAAGAAAGCGACTACACTAAGAAAGATTTGAAGGAGGATCCAACTAAAGATATTGACACAAAGATCAAATGCAAAGCTCCTAACATAGTCACCAACAAGAGGTTTTCTTACCTAGAGAACTTAGGTATGTGTAGAAGTCCAACAGCCCGTCACTAATTGATGGCAGTGCAGAATTTTAGTTAACTCATGAGGAGCGACAGCAGAATTCATGGAAGTCTGAAAGCTTGTCCTCAAATGTACATGTTGAGATGAATCACACCCATCTAGGATTTAACTAAGCGATTCCTTTTGTAAGTAGGGAAAAGTTAGTGGACCTACCGGGTCTGTGGAACTTCTTTTGAAGTGATTTAGTATGTACCATATGTCACCTTGTTATAGAACAATGTGAATTTTGGACTTTTTGCAAATAGTCCAATGATAATGTGAATGACCTTAGGTCTTTAGATTTATTGGGAAGGAAGTCTGCAATACATATTTGGTGTCCATACTGTTAACACTACCATTTCCTTATCAGTGTACTTTCTTGTTTTCTTAAAGGAAAGAAGCAATTAACTGTTATCAGATTACTGGATGGACATGGTTTGATCAAACCTAAAGCAAAGAGCTGCCTGTTTTATCAATATTTGTTCACTGGATTAACTTGCTAAGAAAAGTTTAAGGCAAAGGAGCTTTCCGTTGAAGTGACATACAATGGAAAGTTAACGCCCGATTAGAAGTCAAATAGGTTCTTTTCCAGAGTATTTTTTAACAATATCACAAAGGCATAATGAACCAACAAGAATTACACCCTAGCAAAGATGATAAAATATTATAGGCTGCAAAGTCAGAAAGCAATGTTTCGAATTTGCCAGAAGATTTAACTTGTTGTAACAAAGGTCTGAGGTAGGCTTCAATTTACACTTACAAGCTGTGACAGATCATACATCAATTACAGAATGAAGGTCAAGAAATTTGGATTAGAAATAAATTAGATCTTGCCACGTGGACCGAGCTTTGGTGGAAGTTGGGGTCCTTTCTTGATTGGTAGGATATCTCCTGATGCAGTTGAACTGAAGTAAGCAAGAGTTGAGCCACCTCCCAATATCAAGAACTTGAGCAACAGACCTCTTTTTGTGAAAGGAGCAGCAAAAGTCTCAAAGAATTTGCTCTACCAAATACAAAATGTTATTAGAAAGACAGTTATAACTCAGTAATGTTCTGGCGAATCGATGCTGCAACTAGCTAGTCAATTATGAGCTAAAATACACAACTATTCTACAGCAGGCATGGCAAGTAAATATGAACCATTTTTTGCAATAAATACCTGAAGAGAGTTGTAGGGTGAAGGTGCATCTGATCCATACAAGTCCCACTGACCAGTGGTGTTGCCCAAATCCTCCAGGTCAAAGTATACACTCTTGTCACCATATTTTGCAACCACAGCACCAGCCCTTCACAAATTTATCATAATCAATCAAAGCAACAAAAAAAAAGAAAATGCTTACAGGCCCATAACTCATCTTTAATTTGTCTTCCAATGCTAAAATGAATAGAATAATAGTTCTAAAGATCCTCAGATAAACTGATTCATGCTGCTGGGAGGTAGCAGGTGCCCTTTGGAATTAGTTGAGGGGCACACAAGTTGGCTTAGACACCATGGCTAATTTCTTAAAACTGATTCAATCGTTGAACTTTACAACTTAAGTCCAGGTTTGACAAGCCACAAACTACCAATCTTCACAAACAGAGGCGAATTCCTGATTTAGAGTTTGCGGCTTCAAACTGAGTATGGTTTTATTACATTTATGCATAATTTTTTATGCAAAGTACATAATTTGTGCCAAATTCAATGGGTTCATTGTCCTTAATTCTGCCTCTTTGCGAATGCAAAAATGTGCCGAATACATGGCTAGCAAGGCTGAAGAATTGAGGATGCATTCATGACATCTCATTTGGAAATTACATGGTATTCATTGACTTATAACCTGTTTGGCCATGACCAAGTTTCTAGGAAGTTAAAAATATTTATGTCGGAGAATCAAGTTGTTTAAAAAACAAGTACTTCTGAGTAGTAATAGAAGTTGTTTTATCAGAAACTGAAAAAATACTTTTTTCGTTTCCAAAAGGACTTTTGGGACCTTAATCAAACACGATTGTTGCTCTAATTTTGACAAATTGCTTTGCAAGTTGATTCGTCAAACACAAATTGCTACTCTCCCGAAATACTTATTTCGAAAAGAACTTCCGACAAGAAAAAACTTTGTCAAATTAATATGCAGATTTTGAAAACTTGGTCAAACAGACTACTAAAATCTGAAACATGGGCCATCTAGTACCTTACCTGGATTTAGAGGGCTTCAAATTGAGGCGAGATGATTTAACATGAAGTTTAGTTCCAGTAATGGAGCTTCCAGCTAGGCCCTTGACACTTGTGGTGGGCTTCACTACAGTAAGAGTTGCCATAGACGCCATTATTGGGCTCTGTCCAGACTAGGAAGAAATAAATTTATGGTTTCTAATTTGGTTTAATAAATGATCTGATTGCGAACACGTTTGGTTTTGTTCAGTCTTTTTTTTGCATGGATTCCAACATGACACGTTGGAAAGTGGATATATTTCTAGAGATTTGGAGTTCCACTTGAGTGGAGACACGTGTAACCTAGATGGATAATTTTCATAATCCTCTCTCTTGTAATTGGACTATAAAATTTGTGCAAATTTTATTTGCGAGTCGGATACCAACTTTTGAAACATGACACAACACCAATAACATATATTCCCACCAAATAAGATCTGAAAAGGCTAAGTGTACGCAGTAGATAAAGAGGTTATTTCTGAGAGATCTCGGCACTTTTGAAACATTAAAATCCCGAAAATAGGCAAAAGATAAAAAGTAATACTTCATTCATTTTAAATAGGCGAAGGACAAAAAGTTATACTTCATTCATTTCAATTTATTTGTCTGAATTTGACTTAATAAAGTGTACTTGTGAGCTATTTTATTAGTTGAAGGGCATTCTTTTAATATGTGATACATATAAAAACACATAAGAAAATAAATAGTACAAACAATTTCCATTTTAGACGTTACAGTTTTATTTCTTTCTTGTTCAGATGCAAATGAATTGACCCAATTGCTTCAAAATTAGTCAAAGTGAATGTCACTACTAAAGTGCAACAGCGTACCATGTTTTTCTGGGAAAAAATGGAGCTAACTCCATCCCAATCTGAGTACACTTACAAGCAACTAGTACAAAAATCTAAATTCCAAAAACTGAAAGCAACTTATCTTTGACCAAATCTACCAAAACGTAGTACTCATTAATGGCTTTTTGGTCTAACCCATTCCTAATAATCTGTGGGAAAAATAGCCAATTACCAGTCCAAGCCACAAACGCCAACGTGAGTACACCAGATACCACTCTATTCATCTGCCATACGCCACCCAAATATTTCTTCACAACAACCTCAATACACAAACAAATCCCATGTAATACAAAGAACCAAGTCACCTCCCATGTAGGTCTCGCGCGCGATAGGTAATAGTAAATCAACTCATGCATTAGGCCAGACACCAAAAATGTAGAGAAAATTGCTGGCAGTTTAGCCAGTTCCTTCCCTAAAACACGCGCTGAAATAGCGCTGATAGGGAAATACACTGCTGGACGTAAAATGCCAGGCACCATGAGGTTCCATCTACGGCCCCAGAAATCTTGAAGTGAGGTGGCGAGGTATGGATCGTTGAATTGAGGCTCGATTTCTAGCCCGAGTAGAGCTCGTACTGGAACAACTGTAATTGCGAGGACTAACTCCACTGCTATATAAATATGAATGCAGTAAAGAACCAATATTACATGCGAAGGTAAAAACTCTCTGTAACTATACGCCCCAATAATAGCTCCCAAAAGAATAATCTTCCCCCAAAACAAACGCGGTCGACTTGAAATTCTAGATCCATCTCTGATACCGTGTTTGGGTTTGACAGGGAGGAGAGCAATGGAGAGGAAATGAAGAAGAGGCAAAGAAGAGTAAGAGGATAAAGGTCCACGATCGAAACAAAAGAGGAGGAGCTTGAAATTGGCAAGCCAAACGAGGTAGAAAATAGTGGGGGCACCAAGATGGAAGGAAGAAAGATCGAGAGGGAGTACAAGGAAGAAATAGATGACTGGAAGAACAAAGAGAAGTCTAAGAATGCCAGTAGGAATGTGGGTAACGCAGTAGTAACAATAGCATAAAGCTCCAATAGCTGCAAACCATACACGAATGAAATTTTGGAGCTCGACAGTTACATCCATGGCGGCGCTGGTAGGTAGACTTCTCTAATAAAAGCTTTCAGGCCTACCTACTATTGGAAACAACGAGATGCTCAAAGACTCTTAGGTTTGGTAGGCTTGTTTAAGTGGAATACTCATCATTAAGTTTGATAATAAGTTTATGAGTAGAATTTTTGATTGATGGAATAAAAAATTTTATTTGAAGACTAATTTACATCATTATTAAAATATGATATAAATTTAATATCAAATATTAGTATTGAAATGTCTTATTTTATTCCATTCAATATGAGATTATTTTATTTCAGGCATCTTTTATATAATATAAATTAATTTAAAAATTATAATTCCTTAATAATTTAGTTTATGTAACAATCACCCCTCGATTCGATTCTTAGTATAAAAAGCAAAAGGAAAACAAAAACAAAAGAAAATTATTTATATGTGAAATATGAATACTAAGATCAACAATGATCATCAAAGAAATTATTGAATAACTTAGAAAGATAGATATTATTGTTATGCAAGGTTTGAGATAAAGGAGTATGGCTCCTGTGACCAAAGACTCATCCACTCTCCAATACATCACCCAAATTGGACAAAGAACTCCACCCGTGCCCATCAAGTTAACAATTGATCTAGGTGGACAAATTTTATGGATAGACTGTGGAAATGGTTATGTGAGTTTCGCTTATCAACTGGCTTGTTGTGGCTCAACTCAATGTACCCATCTTACAAGCATTGTGATTAAAAAAAAGCTTATTCTTCATTCAAATGTTGAAATAGACCAGATGCGCAATGAAGCTGTGATTTGCAAAAATAAATCTAAAAAATATGAAAAAGATGTCAAAGTCACCAACAATAAAAAAAAAAAAAAAAGGACCACTTATTTGTAGCAACAAATTTTTTATCAAGAAATCTAATTTTTTGATGATTGATAGTGATTGTACAAATCACATGAGATATGATAGAAATTATTTTAAAAAGTGTATGTCTATGAAAAATAAAAAAGTCAGAATTGAAAATGGTGATTATATTCCTACAAAAGAAAAAAAAAATTATTGCAATCAAAATAAGTACATGTACCAAATTAATTTCATATTTTCTTCACGTGGCTGAATTTGATAAAAATTTGTTATGTGTTTTCCAATTATAAAAAGATTTAAATTATATTTGGAGACAAATATTGTCAAATCTCTAATTTCACTAATCAAGAAATTTTATAAGTTGAAATGAGAGATAAAAAACTCTTATTTAATTCAATAAAAGATCTTGCAAAATCAAAAATAAATTGACACATTATTTCATGAGGTCAAATTCAAGCGAGATTACAATCTACAATTCCCCATCTAAGGTGGAGTGTTGAAAATTAAATATGTCTCATGATATTCCAAAAATACCACAATTAGCTTCATTATTTGTAAAAGCTTTTTTATTTTTGTAGAAATTCAATTTATGAGTAGCTAACTTTTAATGTTTTTAAATTAATTTTATTAAAGTCTTATGTGGCTTGAACATATAAATTAGTTTCTTCTTTATTTTTTAGTTGAATTTACAAATAATATAATTACATATTTTTCTATTTTTTAGCTATTATAGCTATACATACATATTTTTGAGTTTTTAATAAAATAATTTTTTAATATAAATATAATATTTTTTTCTCTAAATCTTTCCCCATTATTTTCTTAAATTCAAAGCTAACAACCACCAATTTTTTTTTTAGATAAATGTGTGTTTGCACATGTTATGTTTTTATTATTTTTAATCAGCTAATTAGAGAAGGGAGAAAATTGAGGAAAAGGTGTTTTTTAAATCTTAAATGAAGGATTGGTGACATTAACCAATTTAAAGGGTCAAACATAATTAAAAACCTTGATTAGGTTAATTGTGAACTTAATTCAAAACTTTTTAATCTTTTCAAAAATACAAATTAACCCACACCCACAAAACTTTCCTTCCTCTACAAACCAATGTCTCTCTCTCTTCTCTCTTTCTCTCGATAGTTTCTCTTTCGAACTTCTCTCAACCAACAACTTTTCAAATTTCTCCTTTCAATCTTGTGCAACTTCAACCTCTGGCAACAAATAGTTTTGAGTTCTTGCCCGTTTCTTTTTTACTTTCAATCGTCAGTCAACGTGGCAACATTCTCCGGCGACAACAACTTTGAGTTCTTCATCATTTCTTTTCGATTTTCACAAGTAAAAAATTAGGGCTTTTAAGTTATGACGAAAATGAGGAACTTGATTTGTTAGTGTTTGTTATTTTTTTATATATTTTTTTAATGTTGTTATTTTTTAGTTGAATTTCTCATCTGGATGTATCTGCTACTGCTGTTTTTTAATAATGGATAAAACATGTAACGTGAATCCAACAGATGAGTATTTGTTGCAACATATATGACTAATCTGTTCCACATATTAGTAATCTGTTGCAACATATACGACTAAGATGTTGCACAGATTAGTAATATGTTGCAACATATATGACTAATCTGCTGCAACATATATGACTAATCTGTTGCAACATATATGACTAATTTGTTGCAATAAATGAGTAATCTGTTGTAATATATATGACTAATCTGTTGCAATTACTTATTTGTTGAATTCATTTTATAGTGTTGTAATATGAATCCAACATATGGGTCATTTGTTGCAACAGATTAGGCATATATTGCAACAAATTACTAACTTGTTGTAATAGATGACTCATATGTTAGATTCATGTTGTAGATTCTATCCATTGTAGCAGTAGTAGATACACCAAATAAGAAATTCAACAAAAATTATAATTTTATTTACAAAATAAGCTATGAAGTAATATCCAAGTGATATACGAATAAAATTTGACCTAAAAGATTTTAAAAAAATTTCAACAGGGGCACAACGAATAAGTAAAACACATGAAAAATTTTATGAAACAAGTAAAGAAGACAAAAATAATATACCATACATCAAATGCAAAAGGATCAAGGGGAAAAACATTTGATTTCTCCTAATAACGTTTAAGTTCCCTAATATTTTAATTGCTTTCTAATAGTTGGCCTATCTGTTACAACAGATTTTCTATCTGTTTGATAATTTTCAACAGGTGAATCATCTGATGCAACATGCTAGTCATCTATTGATTCAAATAAAGCAATTATTAGTAATAACTAAATTAATTTAGCTAAAATTAAAGACGTCTCTACGACAATGGGACAAACATTTGTCTTCTCCTAAAAATATTTGAGTTCCCTAGTATTTTAATTATTTTCCAATAGATTATCTATTTGTTGCAACAAGTTAGTCATCTAATGCAACAGATATTTATAACAGGTTAGTCATTTGTTTATTCAAATTAAGCAATTATTAATAATAACTAAATTAATTTAATTAAAATTGAAGATAAGTCTTTAATACAAGACCTTAGACAAGGGGACAAATGTTTGAGTTCTCCTAAAAACATTTGAGCTTTAGTATTTTAAATTGCTTTTCAACATATATCGAACTCAAAACCAAAATAAGCCACGGAATTTTAAAAGTGACCAAAATAGGCCACTTATTTAAAAATTCAAAATAGGCTAAACGTAATAATTTATTACATTTTCTACTTTTTTCTTAACGGTCAACTAACGGAGTTGACTTTTACAAAAACGTAAGAATTTCTTACGTTTTACATTTTTTTTGTAAAAAGTAAGAAATTCTTACGTTTTATAAAAAAAATGTAAGAATTTCTTACGTTTTACACAATAATCGAGAAAAAATACAATGAATTGTCAAATAAATTAAAAAGGTACTAAAAAAAGAGTTGTTCAACATAATAAAAGTTACGTTCTTAACTTTTTTATAGCAGTGGTCCCCCACCCACAATTTCTTTTTCCACAAATGTCCCATTACTTCTACTTTTTTCCTCTTTTACATATGATAATTATGATTTTTTTTATTAGTTAAATTTATTTATATTTTAAATGTGGTTCAAATAATTTTTTTTTCTAATAAATTTTTACGTTTTACATAAAAAAAAAAAAAGTATCAATTACCTCATTAACTTAACAATTTTCTTATATTTATTCTATATAAAAAAAATAATCACTTCTATCCTTAATTATCCGATTTCTCATTAAAAAAATTATACTTTTGAGTTTTCCTCTACTCCAAAATAGTGAAATGCTGAATTATCGTCGATCAAATATGCTACTATATACAAGAATTATATTTTTTTAGGAGTGTTTCTAAAAAAATATATTTTCTTATATTAATTTAGGAGTGTTCATAAATTAAATTATGATTTTTTATTCTATTAATTATAATATGAAACGTATTTGTGCATGGAGTTTCCTCGATATCCTAATCGAAATAGTAATCAAAAACTACGATGAATCACTATACGAAAAAATTAATTTCATATTTTTAACACACCAAAAAAATATAATTCTTCTATATAGTAACATATTTGATCGACGATAATTCAACATTTCACTATTTTGAAGTAGAGGAAAACTCAAAAGTATAATTTTTTTTAGAGAGAAATCGAATAATTAAGGATAGAAGTGATTATTTTTTTATATAGAATAAATATAAGAAAATTATTAAGTTAGTGAGGTAATTGATACTTCTATTTTTAAAATTTTTTATGTAGAATGTAAAAATTTATTACATAGAGGAAAAAATAAATTATTTGAACTACATGAAAAATATAAATAAATTTAACTAATCAAAAAATTCATAATTGTAAAAAGAGGAAAAAGTAGAAGTGATGAGACATTTATAGAAAAAGGAATTGTGGGTGGGGGACCACTGCTATAAAAAAATTAAGAACGTAACTTTTTGTTATGTTGAACAACTCATTTTTTAGTATCTTTTTAATTGATTTGATAATTCACTGCATTTTTTCCTCGGTTATCGTGTAAAATGTAAGAAATTCTTACGTTTTTGTAAAAGTCAACTCCGTTAGTTGATTGTTAAGAAAAAAATAGAAAACGTAATAAATTATTACATTTAGCCTATTTTGGTAACTTTTTAAATAAGTGACCTATTTTGATCACTTTTTAAATTCTGTGGCTCATTTTGGTTCTGAGTTCACATATATCTTATCTATTTAATAATTTCCAATAGATGAGTATGTGTTACAACAATTTAGTCATCTGTTGCAGCAGATGTCTATATTTGTTGGATAATTTTCAATAGATGAGTTAGTTATTGCAACAGGTTAGTCATCTGTTGCAACAGATGTCTATATATGTTTGGTCATTTTCAACAAATGTCTTTAACTGTTTGGTTTTTTCCAACAGATTACTCATCTATTACAACATGTTAATTGAAATCATAATTGAACTTATCAATTTATCTTTAATTTTAGTTAAATCAATGTTATTATTACTAATAATGTCTTAATTCGGATCATTTCAAATAAAATTGGTCAATTAACACTTTACTCAAGACGAATACACTTAGATGGTCATGTAATTACTATAAGATTAATTGAAATCGTAATTAAAATTATCAATTCATCTTTAATTTTAGTTAAATTAATTTAATTATTACTAATAATTGCTTGATTTTAATTATTTAAAATAAAATTGGTCAATTGATCATTCTACTTAAGACGAAACACTTAATTGATTATGTAATTACTATAAAATTAATTGAAATTGTAAGTCAACTTACTAATTCATCTTTAATTTTAGTTAAATCAATATAGTTATTTCTAATTATGGTTTGGTTTAATCATTTCAAATAAAATTGG
>NC_061116.1:201367443-201475640 GCF_002878395.1 Capsicum annuum | reverse complement strand
ACTTACAATTCATCTTTAATTTTAGTTAAATCAATATAGTTATTTCTAATTATGGTTTGGTTTAATCATTTCAAATAAAATTGGTCAATTGATCACTCTACTCAGGACGAACACACTTAGTTGATAGTGTAATTACCATGCGATTAATTGAAACTGTAATTGAACTTATTAATTCATGTTTAATTCTAGTTAAATAATTTAGTTATTACTAATATAATGATTTAGTATGAATTAATAGATGACTAACATGTTGCAAAAGATAAGTAATCTGCTGAAAATGACTAAACAAATAAAGACATCTGTTGGAAAGGACCAGAGAGATAAAGATATTTGTTGGAAATGACCAAACAAATATAGACATATGTTGGAACAGATGACTAACTTGTTGCAATAAATAACTCATCTATTGAAAATTGTCAAATAAATATAGACATCTGTTGCAATAGATGACTAAGTTGTTGCAACAAATGACTCATCTGTTGAAAATTATCAAACATATAGGATATATGTTGGAAAATAATTTTAAATACTAAAGCTCAAATGTTTTTAAGAGAACTCAAATGTTTGTCCCCTTGTCTAAGGTCTTGTCTTTAATTTTAGTTAAATCATTTTAGTTATTGCTAATAATTGCTTAATTTGAATCATTTTAAATAAAATTTATCAATTGATCATTCTATTAAGGACGAATACATTAATTGAAATTGTAAGTGGACTTATCAGTTCATTTTAAATTTAGTCAAAATTTATTTATTTATTTATTACTAATAATGAATTAATTTGAATCATTTGAAATAAAATTGGTCAATTGATCACTCTCCTCGAGACGAATACGCATAGTTGATCATGTAATTACTATGAGATTAATTGAAATTGTACGTGAACTTATCAATTCATCTTTAATTTTAGTTATATCAATTTAGTTATTACGAATAATGGCTTAATTTGATTCATTTCAAATAAAATTGGTCAATATTGATCACTCTAATCATGACGAATACACTTAGTTGATAATTTAATTACTATGAGACTAATTGAAATTGTAAGTTTATCTTTAATTTTAGTTAAATCAATTTAATTATTACTAATAATATCTTAATTTGAATTATTTTAAATAAAATTGGTCGATTGATCACTCTACTCGGGACGAATACACTTAGTTAATAATGTAATTATGATGAGATTAATTGAAATTGTAAGTGAACGCATTAATTCATGTTTAATTTTAGTTAAATCAACATAGTTATTACTAATAATAACTTAATTTGAATCATTTAAAATAAAATTGGTCAATTAATTATTCTACTAAGGATGAAACACTTAATTGATCATTTAATTACTGAGTTTAATTGAAATCGTAATTAAACTTACTAATTTATCTTTAATTTTAGTTAAATAAATGTAGTTATTTCTAATAATGGTTTAATTTAAACTATTTCACATAAAATTTGTCAAATAATCATTCTACTCGGTACGAAACACTTAATTGATCATGTAATTACTATGAAATTAATTGAAATCGTAATTGAACTTACTAATTCATCTCTAGTTTTAGTTAAATCAATATAGTTATTTCTAATGATGACTTAGTTTGAATCATTTCAAATAAAATTGGTCAATTGATCACTCTATCCAGGACGAACATACCTAATTGATCGTGTAATTACCATGAGATTAATTGAAACTGTAATTGAACTTATTAATTCAGATTTTATTTTAGTAATCAATTTAGTTATTACTAATAATGAATTATTGTGAATCAATAGATGACTAACATGTTACAACAGATGAGTAATCTGTTGGAAATGACCAAACAAATAAAAATATCTATTGAAAATGACTAAACAGATATAGACATCTGTTGCAACAAATGACTCACTTATTGCAACAACTAATTCATCTATTGAAAAATATCAAACAGATATAGACATCTGTTGCAACAATGACTAAGTTGTTGCAACATATGACTCATCTGTTGGAAATTATTAAATAGACAAAATATGTGTTGAAAAGCAATTTAAAATACTAAAGCTCAAATGTTTTTTAGGAGAACTCAAGCGTTTTTCCCTTGTCTAAGGTTTTGTCTTCAATTTTAGTTAAATCAATTAAATTATTATTAATAATTGCTTAATTTGAATCAACAAATGACTAACCTATTATAAGCATTTATCGCAACAGATGACTAACTTGTTGCAACAAATAGGTGATCTGTTAAAAAATAATTAAAATATTAGGGAACTCAAACATTTTTAAGAGAACTCAAATTTTTGTCCCATCATCTTAAAGACTTGTCTTTAATTTTAGCTAAATCAATTTAGTTATTACTAATAATTGGTTAATTTGAATCAACAGATGACTAACATGTTGCAACAGATGATTCATCTATTGGGAATTATTAAATAGATAGAAAATTTGTTATAATAGGTGGGTTATCCATTAGAAAACAATTAAAATACTAGGGAACTTAAATGTTTTTAGGAAAACTCAAACGTTTGTCCCCTCGATCCTTTTACATTTGATGTATGATACACTATTTTTGTCTTCTTTACCTGTTTCATGAAATTTTTCATGTGTTTCACTTATTCGTTGTGCCCTTGTTGAAATTTTTAGAATTTTTTTAAGTCAAATTTTGTTCGTATATCACTTGGACATTACTTCATAGGTGATTTTGTAAGTATAATTATAATTTTTGTTGAATTTTTTATTTGGTATATTTGCTGCTGCTACAATGGATAGAACCTGCAACATGAATCAAATATATGAGTCATTTATTGCAACAAGTGAGTAATATGTTGCAACATATGACGAATCTGTTGCAACATATGGGTCATCTGTTGCAACAGATTAGTCATATATGTTGCAACATATTACTCATATGTTGCAACAGATTAGTCAATATGTTGCAACAGATTAGTCAATATGTTGCAACAGATTACACATATGTGCAACAGATTACTCATCTGTTGGATTCACGTTACATATTTTATTTACTGTTGAAAAAACAGCAGTAGCAGATACACCCAGATGAGAAATTCAACTAAAAGTTATAATTTTACTTACTAAAATCACCTATAAGTAATTTTCAAGTGATATACGAATAAAATTTGACCTAAAAAAATTTGATCAAGTAGCAATAGTAGCGGTAACAACAATGTTCAACAACAAGAAGATGATGATGATGAACAAGAAGAAATGATAATGACGAAGAAGATGAGGATAATAAAGAAGATGATAAATAAAGCAACAACAACAATGAACAACAAAAATCACGAAGAGAGAGAAAACTTTAATAAATAAGAAGAGAGAGAGACATACCTTTTTTTCCCTCTATTTCTAGTTATATTAGGTTTTACATTGGATCAGAGTATAAATTAAAAAACTTGTGGGTTATTTTTAAACTTTTCTTACTTTCTTAATCTTTAATAAAGTAACTGTCACCTCAACTCAATTATCAAGACTTGTGTCACCCACACTTTATTTTAAAACTCTTTTGTCACCTAGAGCCCAAAACCCCTAGAGAAGGGGCCAAATAATCCAAACCCCTGTACATTAAAGAGTATTTTGATCATTTTCAATCATGGTCTAGCCTTTCTTTTTTGTTTTTGGTTTTTCATTCAGTGTTTGGTATTTGCTTTGGAATCCGATTAATTCGGATTCACATCGGGTATGGCTCCATTCGAAGGATAGAACTCCCTCTCTATCAAAATTTTTTTTCATACCCAAACTTAAATACAAAATTTATGATTAAGAAAGGAACAATCTCATCCAATCCACCTCATCATTTGGTTGTATGGCCTTGCCTTTCGATTCCCCACAATTGTCTTTAAATTGTCAGTCTTATGTTACTTTAGATGTTTGATTTTTTCATAATATTTTAAAAAAATTAATAATAGGTATAAATTATTTCATATGACCCATTACACTTACAATAAATATTGTTAATTATTTTTTTATTGAATAACTAAAAATAAAATTAAAAAAAAGTGTTAAATTATTTTTTAGATTCTTTAAACATGTTAATTATTTTAAAAAGTGTTAAATTATTTTTTAGATTGTTTAAACATGTTAATTATTTTAAAATAACTTTTTAAACAAGTATATCAAGGTATTTGTGGCGCACGCAGGTGCGTGGTCTTCACTGCCTAATCTGCTTCCTATAGCTTTCTTTCTTTCTTTCTTGCTGTATCCTTCCTCTCTGCTTAACTGTTGTTTCCATTTTGACAAAAAAAAAAAAAAGTAACTAAAATTGTCAGATGGCTTCAATCGTAATAGCTAAGCTGCATCCTCCTCCTCCCCCCTCTATCACTGGAAGACACACCCTTTTTGGAACTGTTCTTACATCTACTGTTTCTGTCCCCACCAGTAAGTTTACTTCTTCAACATCCTCAATTTCAGAATTTCATTTTTCTTCTTTTGAACTCTGTTTCTTGCGTACCAACTCATCTGAAAAGTAAACAGTTACGCCGTTTTAATTTGTTTGGCTTTTTTTTCTTTATCACGGAGTTTTAAGAAAGTAAAGTAGACGGTGGAATAATGTGGTCTTAAATTAAAGATATTTTAATTTCATCGTTAAGCATGCGATAATGCTCCTTAATTTTGTGTTTTAAACATGTTAGGTGGAAATTTCAAATTAGATAATCGCTAAAAAAGAAAAGGTTCATTCTTTTTGAAATGAACTTAAAAGGAAAGTATCAGATAAATTGAAAGGGAGGGAGTACTTTGATAAGTGGCAGTACGATTTTAATTCTGAAAATCCATTATTTATTCTTGATTATGCAATTGTATTGAAACTTCTCATTTTGTTATTGATAGTACATGAAGTTGATTTCTCAGTTGTCACTGGACTAGTAGTTATTAACTCATAAAGCTACTTTCTTTGTTGAACAAAACTGGAATCAAGATAAAAAGAGAGGACTTTTTGAGATAATAATTGCTAGTTAGTTGACCATTTGAGAAATCAACCCGTAGTACATGATTTGAATTTGGGATAACTAAAGCTCATTGAAGTATAATCTTGAGGTTGTGGTGCGTATTGATTTGATAGGTGAAATTTCTGTTGTAAAACTGGGTTTGTACCTTTTGGTGAAGGGAAAAAGGACCCGTTTTACAATAGTAAACTGTTGACGTATATAACTCGACACTTCCCAAGTTCCATAGGCATTTCATGCAGTCCTCATATAGTTTAAGTTGGAGAAGGTGAATTTTGCTGCTCATCTGGACATCTAGCTTTTATGTAGTGCACGTTAGATGGAGTTAAGAACATGGGATGACACTACATTTCACTAGTTTTATTTTTTGGTCGTGTCTGGGCCTCAACTAAATCCACAAGCTACATGCCACCAATATAGTTACCAGATAACTTTATCCACAAGATTTGGATAGTAGGCAAGAAATCACCTTGTTTTTGCTACGTTTCACTTGATAGTTTAAAGACTAGTATGAATGTTTCTAGTTAAGGTGTATTTTGTCCATAGGAGAAGACTTAACAAGACGAGTTAGAGATTACTCAATGAATATACATCATTTACTAGCAAAAGAAATATTCTTATTCCGTATTTACTATAGATAGAAGTAAATGAGCCTGTGAATGAGGATATCCTGAATTGTTAATTAACCTTTGTCTACTATGGAGATGAATGAGCTTGTAATAGGACACTCGTGAAGATTCATTTGATTACAAGATACAGGTCTCAATTAACAGTTATAGACCAAGTGATACCGCTCGAGTCTTAACCAGCTAAGATTGACCTTAAAAGCTTATTAAAGATGCCAAGTCATAGTCAGATTGTGGGTTCTGATAAATCACCTTGGCAGTTATGTAGTTTCTCCCGCTCATTTTATGTCTTGTCTCCTCCTTGGTTTGTTTTCATGCTTTCATGTTTAATTAGTACTAACATTTTACAGATTCCTTCTGACTGTTACTGTTTCTGTAGCAAGACAAGGTCATCTGGTCATCACAGCAAAGGCAACGAGTGAAAGTTCTGAATCCTTATCCTCCCCAAGTGTTGTTAAATCAATAAAGAATATTGTGAGTGTCCTTTCTGTCCATTTTGTATTCTCATCTTGATTCCTAGAGTTTCATTGTAGTGACACACTGACACTCGTATGAGAAACCGTATAAATCCACTGCTCATTTCTCTTGGGACAACTCTAAAATGGAGCTGTCAATTGGTTTTTAGTCTTTTTCGTTCTTGCACTTTTTCATCGTTTTATTTTTTGTGGATCGCACAAGAACAAAGATTCCATGCTACACCCCCCCTCATCCCCCTCCCTCTAGAAAAAAAGAAAATAAGTCTCCCGCTGACACTATAAAGCAAAATAAGTCTTGTGACCTTCTTTGTTATGCTTAGATTCGTTGAATTGTGTTTTGTTTGATTGTTGAAACAGTGGGACACGCCTGAAGACCGGATTGCTGTAATTGGGTTGGGAATTGCTGCTGTTGTTGGTTTCTGGGCTGCTTTGAATCTTGTCACGGTAATTTTGTTGCTTTATATATGGATGCTGGAGTTATTATATGTCCATAGTCCATACCACATTGAGAAGTCTACAATATTTGTTGGGTGTGCGTACCAAACTCCCACATTGGTAGCTGAAGTAATTGGGAAGCTACATATAAGGTGTAGGTTCTTGTAATGGTGTGAAACCTTTTGGGAAAATCATGCGTTTAGCGGGAATATGGGATTAATATGTTGATGCGGCGAAGGAGTGTAGGGCTCGGTTTATTACCCTTACGAGCTTGTAGATGCACACACAAGGAGAAGCTAGTTGTGGACTTCAGTTGCCATGTGGATGACACACAATCTTGTTGGGTGTGGTGGCACAGAGTGAATCTCAAAAATTGACATGTGGATCATGGTGCTAGGCCACATGAAACTTAGTTCGAGGGAGAGATTGTTGAGTGTGCAAACCAAAGTCTCATCTGAAGGGATGGGGAAGCTATAGGATCTCTTAATGGTGTGATGCCTTTCGGGCAAAACTGTGTGGACTGCTCAACAACTGGTATCAGGGCCCAAGTTTAGTGGGAATGTGGGATTAATATGTTGATGCGGCGAAGGAGTGTAGGGCTCGGTTTATTTACCCTTACGAGCTTTGTAGATGCACACACAAGAAGAAGCTAGTTGCAGACTTCAGTTGCCATGTGAATGACACACAATGGTGACACAGAGTGAATCTCGAAAATTGACTTGTGGATCATGGTGCTAGGCCACATGAAACTTAGCTCGAGGGAGAGATTGTTGAGTGTGCAAACCAAAGTCTCATCTGAAGGGATGGGGAAGCTATAGGATCTCTTAATGGTGTGATGCCTTTCAGACAAAACTGTGCGGACTGCGGCTTAGCCCAAAGCAAACAATATCACACCATAGTGTATTTAGGCTGGATGAACCCAACAATATTGCCTCTTTGGCAGTTGACAGAATCTTTATAACCAAATGAATCGACAATACCTATCCAAGAACATATTAAGCTCCAACAACGCCTAGTGGAAAAAAACCACTAGTGCAACCTACGACCTCATACGAGTAGTTTTACATCATCCGTAGGCCCATAATGGTTGTTTTCCTTTCCTGTGTATTCTCGGCATGGATGTAGTGTTGTTTTAAAATATACTGTTGAGAGATTCAAAGTTTTTTGTTATTGAGAATTGCGAATGTACTGATGTTTTTTTAGCTTTGAATAGGCAATCGACCGCGTGCCTCTCATTCCAGGTTTCTTTGAATTCGTCGGGGTATTGTTTTCTTCTGTAAGTTCTGAATCACACTTGTTTCCCCCTGTCTTTATTGAGGAACAATAGAAAGATTTCTGTCTCCTTATCGTTTCAGTTGTCAAATAGTGATATGTTCTTATTCTAATTTCCTCGGTAATCACTAACTTAACACGTTTCCTGTTCTTTCTCTTTTGCAGTGGTTTGTATACAGATACCTCTTATTCAAACCCGACAGGTAAAGAACTCTACCAAGGATTGCCTTTTCTCTTATCTTGTGTCTCCAATCTTACTTCCTCCGTTCCATCTGTTAGCTGTTATGTCTGTTTTGCACGTGTAACAGAGTGAAAAATAGTTATAACTTGCGTCATTCGTATGTCCACATTTTTATTTTCAAGCTTCTCCAGATGCTTCATGCAAATGCTTTTATTGTCTTATACCTGTGTTCCAACCATACACATTGAATTGTTTGCTTCACTTTGATCACAATCGATGTTATCGCTCTCCACCTCACGTGTTCTTCATTTTTCCTATGACAGGAAAGAACTGTTCCAAGCGATCAATAAATCAATATCAGATATCTTGGGCCAGTGATCTGAAGATAATCGGATAATACAATTCATATTGTACTTCTGTATCCAAGCATTACAAAAATGCTGAATCATTTTACGGGTGAAATGATATTTACACAAATGAGCTACTTATACTCTGATCGAAAAGCAATAGCAAAGTTGGAATCAGGTTCACGGATCAATTTATGTAATTGCAGCTCAAAAAGGAAGCCTTTCGTTTTCACAGACTGCGATTTCTTACATTTATAATTGTTAATATGCCATTTGCCAACTGGAACCAAAGTGCTTTCACCATCCTTCTCTCAACTTCCTTTGGTTTCTCCTGAGCTGCCATAATCATTCTTGATCCAACAATGGCTTCACGGGTTCAGCGGAATTCAATATGTCAAGGTACAACTCTAGGGAAAAACTAATTTAGATGGAGTTAAATGTACATTTAATAACAAACTTTCTAGTGTTAGAACTCACAGGTTTAAAATTTGGATCCTCCATTGGCCATCGTCAACAATAACATACCCGGTGTGATCTCACAAATGAGGTTTACAGACTTGTGCTTACCTGAAGAAACCCAATAACAGCAGATTTGTCATATATAGACTACTTAACTACAAGTCAATATGACCGCAGAGATCGCATGATTTTAGTTCTATGTTAAAGCTGGTAGGGGATAATCCATGTTGAGCATGAGCTCTATAACACTATGCTAAACGTTAAGAATGTTGTTTATTGGGAGAAAATGAGCAAATAATTACTTTTTTGAGCCGCTAATAACTAATTAAGCAAGACCCAACGTTTCAAAACTAATTAAATTTTTTACCTATTTTTTATTCACGAAACATCATTTGAGGTTTGTTATTTTCAATGTTTTCGGGTACACAAATTTGTATTTAGGCACACAACAACATCAACACAAATCAAGTTATGAAGTTACACAACACCTTCAACACAAGATTAAAAATAATCTATCCAAGAAGTGTGTAATAGTTTCAAAAATAAGATGAAACAAAAATTTAAAGTCAAGTCCCCCGATTTCACGGAATATCTTTAAGGAATAATTTCCCTCACTGTACCTGAGGTTATGGAATTTTTCGTCCAGTATAAAATGGCTTTCAATCCAACAATAGCGGTACCTTAATTTATTGGATTCGTCGAACTCACTCAACGGCTAATGATCACACTGAGTTTTTATACAGAAGAAGAGTGTTTTTGCTGTCAAAAATCATGTTAATACCTGAGGAATATGTCAGGTATTTATAGCCTTAATGTGTCCCTTCGGAAAGGATGCATTGGTTCTGAAAAAAGGCACCTTTTCAGTACAATCACGTCACCTGTGCCCAGTCTGTGCTGGACCTGTGCCTGATCTGCGGCCGCAAGTGACACTGTCTGAATTCCAGTGGCTACTGCGCTGCACCTGCGCCCGCAGGTTGCCTAGGTGCGCGCGCAGATCACCCTATTGCGCGAAACAGTGTGCGTTTTACCTCGAAGGGTCGCATCCTTTCGAGGAGCGTTGTGCATGCGTTTGCATGGAGTCCGAAATGCGCCCGCACATAGAAAAGATAATTCTATCAGATTCTTTTGGATTAAATTTCATTTTTTTCTTCAAGTTTCAAATAAAATTTGTCTAAAAAATAGATCTCATCGATCGATCTCATCTTGTCGAGCCGAGCGAGCGACGAGCGACGACGGCGTGAGGCACCTCTTGGTTCTTGCCTCATTTACCATGTGGATTAAGTGTTCCTGATTATAAAAACTTGAAAGTTCTTTCTCCCACTAATGTGGGAGAAATAGTGAACTTTCTATTTTTTAGTACACTTTCTATTTTTGAGTGTTGTCTCAATTCTTTCCTCCACTTGGTTCCCTCTATTTTCCATTCACACACACACATTGAACCCAACAATCCCCACATGAATGGGGAACGGCTATCTTTTAAAGAATTTACGGACAAGCATGTGATCATTTAACAAAGACTAATTGCATTTGGATAAGTGAGTTTTTCTTTGAACTTTTCGTAGTGAACATGCATCGGATGCACTTGGTCAATCGGTAGATTTAATATCTTTGAACCGCCGAGCTTTAATGTACACCTAGACAATACATGTCACACAACCAGCCTTTTATCGTTTCTGGTTCTCACGGTTTTATTCTTTTCAGCCATGAACACATTCCGGTTTCATGAGAGCTTAGAAAATAGGCCTTTACTAACATTCTGATACAAGAATAATCACGGATATGAACTTAAGAGAGTGCGTGTTGGACTCGAGACTTGGTGGATGCAAATAAAGTGCAAAGGAGCACCTAAATGAACACCAAAACCATCCATACATAGAACTCCAAGGGCGCCTACTTGAAGTCATTCATTAAAGGGTCTTTTTGGTCATTTCACCTTGCTTTTGTAATAAGTCTATAAATAGACTAGTTTAGGTTATTTAGTTGATTATTGTTGTAAGTTCTTGAAACACTTTTGAAACATCAAAGTCCTCTCTCTACATGAGGCAACCGAAACTAGGACAAGAAACTAGTGTGGATTCACTAGTGATTGTATTTGCTTGGAAACATTGGCGCTTGAGTGGTGGACTCCTCTCTTGTTTCATTGTAAGAACTTGGTGTTAGTTTACATGTTTGTAGGGTTTTAGAGTTTAATATACTCTCTAGTTCTTATCTTGCATGTTCTCTCTATGTCAAGTTATTTATCCCTTTGTATCTTAAGTTAGTCTTTGTTGTTGTTGTCGTTTGATGTCTTGTTCGTGTGGGCTGGTTTTGTGAATTTGTGAATTGTTTGAGCCTTCTTAGATACCGAATGGTATTATTTGGTATCAGAGTCATCATTGATTTCGTTCCCACGAGATCAATCTTGGGTTTTTCACTCAAAAAAAAAGTGTTGAAAAAAAACTGAAAAACTCAAAATAGTAATCTGTCCACGTTTTTGTGTTCAGGCCAAAATTTAAATCCTTGTTTTCTTGTGATTTTTGTGTGTTCTAGTGTTAGATCTTTGTTTTCTAACACTAGAAGAGATGTCCAAGGTTGAAAATCTCACAAAAAGAGTTGTGTTCTTGAGTTTGGTGTTCTTGGCCGAGAAAGTTGTTCTTGTTGTTATCTTGGCCGAGATTTGTTCTTTGAGTCTAGATCTAGGTATATTTCGTGAGTTTTGAGTGTTATTAGTGTTGGTTTGTGCTTCCCTAACACTAATAGAGTCAAGATCCAAGTTGAACTCCTCTTGTGTTATTGTACGGATTCAAAAGTTGGGCCGAATTGTTGTTGGTATTGTGGTGGTGGATTCAAAATTTGAACGTTTAAAGGTGTGTTGTTGGTATTGTGGTTGTGGATTTGTGTTGAAAGAGGTGTTGTTATTGTTGGAAGGTTCAACTTGAACCTTGGTCTTCAAATCTTGTTGAAGGTTCTTGGTGTTCTTGGCCAATCTTCATGTCTTGAGAAAAGAAAAACCTTCAATAAATAGTGTTTGATCTTAAGACCAAGTGGAAGAGTGTAGTCTTCTTGTTTATCTTGAAACAAGTTCCAAGACTATACTAAAGTAGTAAGGGACAAAGAGGGCTTTCAAAAATACTAGTTACCAAAAGGGAGTAAAGGGACTTTTCAAGACTAACCAAAAGAGGAAAGAGCTAACCACCCTTTAAAAAGATGTTTTGCCCAAAAGGTGCAAAGAAAGTCAACCTATTTTGAATGCGGAAAAGTCTCTAAAACTTGTGTATTTCCCCTTCAAAACTGAATTCACTCTTCCACAAGTTGGAAAAACACTAAATTTTTCAAATTCCACAACCATTCCAAGGCTTCCACATCACTATCCGCAACCAATCAAAGGCTGTCACGTCACCCTTTTGTACAACTAACTTATTTTTTTTTGTAGGTAACTTTTGGCTACAATGGATAACAATGCTCTTAGTGCTATTTTGGTCGATATTGAAACTCTTTCCCGTGAAGTGGCTAGAATGAATATGGGTCTTGATAGATTAGGCTCGAATATGACATCATTTGGTGAGAAGTTGGATCGTTTGGAGAGTCGAAGAAACTCTCGTACTTCTACTCCCAAAACTTTACATCCAGCGATCAATCCTCCAAGACCACCATAAAATGCCATAAGCCAAGTTTTCAATTATCCTCAAAATCGAGACCTAAGTAGGCCACCTCCCCTGCAAATTGATCAAGTCCAACAAGAAGGACTTGGAAGCCAAATGCCTCCACCAAAACCAAACTCTCCTATCCAAGCTCCAAAACCAAACTCTCCTATCCAAGCTCCAAAATTGAACTCTCCCGTCCAAGCTCCACAATTGAAACTCTACTTCACCAAATCAATCCTCTCAATCGAAACTCCACTTTTCCAAAGCCGAGACATCCATGTAGAGGTATATAGTAAAGAGGAACATAAAGTATATGAAGTCTATGATGAGCCTTATATGATGGAAGAAGAGTTTAAAGGAAGACATACAGATCAAAGGGGATACCGAGGGCATGGAGGAAGAGTTAGTCAATGGAACCAACAAGGAACCCGCCACCAAGTAGAGATATGGGAATTGAAACGGATGAGATTGAAGGAAAATCTCAAGATGGAGAGGAAGCTAAGGTTCAAAAAGAAGAAGTTGGCCGAGACTTGTGTTGATGAGATCCCGTGTTACTCATGTTCTTTGTGGACTGTTTTAGTGCCATGTCATGTTTTGTGGGTTATTTTGAGTGGTTTCTTTTGAAGTGGCTAATTGAGCGAGGTGAAGCCGTAAATATGTAGGCAAATTCCTCTCAAGATGGAGAGGATGATACAAGAATAATCACGGATATGAACTTAAGAGAGTGCTTGTTGGACCCAAGACTTGGTGGATGCAAATGAAGTACAAAGGACCACCTAAGTGAACACCAAAACCGTCCATACATAGCACTCCAAGGGCACCTACTTGAAGCTATTCATTAAAGGGCCTTTTTGGTCATTTCACCTTAATTTTGTAATAAGTCTATAAATAGACTAGTTTAGGTTATTTAGTTGATTATTGTTGTAAGTTCTTGAAACACTTTTGAAACATCAAAGTCCTCTCTCTACATGAGGCAACCGAAACTAGGACAAAAAACTAGTGTAGATTCACTAGTGATTGTATTTGCTTGGAAACATTGGTGCTTGATTGGTGGACTCCTCTCTTGTGTCATTGTAAGAACTTAGTATTAGTTTACATATTTGTAGGGGTTTTAGAGTTTAATATACTCTCTAGTTCTTATCTTACATGTTCTCTCTATGTCAAATTATTTATCCTTTTGTATCTTAAGTTAGTCTTTGTTGTTGTTGTCGTTTGATGTCTTGTTCGTGTGGGCTATTTTTGTGAATTTGTGGACTGTTTGAGCCTTCTTAGATACCGAATGGTATTATTAAGCAAATGATGCCAAACGGTATCTAAAAGAGCACAAAAACAGTCCGCACACACACAAACAATCCATACACACAAGACACTAAATGAAAACAACAAACTCAAACTTAAACGATAAAGAAGATATGTAACTTGACACAATGAGAACTCATAATGCAACAACTAAAGAGTGTATTAATACTCTAAAACCTCTACAAAACAAGTTAACAAGCACCACATTCTTACGGAACACAAGAGGAACTCGGTTTACTTAAGCACTCTCGTTTCTAGCCGATACACACAACACAAGAAGAAACCATTTCTTGTGATGTCAAAGTGGTGGTCTACTCTGTTCTTGAGATAAAAGTGATGTTCAATATTACAAGTGATTCAAGAATGAGCTAACTAAGCAAATAAGACTAAGGGGTTCCTACTTATAGTCTATTACAAAAGAGATGGGAAATGACACATTTACCGTTAATGAAGGGGGTGGGTTTGGAGTGTATAAATGGGGCTGCCTTGTAGTGTTTTTAAGACACTCAAGGCATGTCTTCACACTTTAATACATACACTCCCTTGGAGAACTTAAGACATGCTCAAGCACATCCGTCTTCATGAATGTGCCTTGAAGACGTTGTAGTTCCCGAGCTTGGCTCCTAGGGAATGGTCTTGAGCTCTTGATACCCGTTTTCTACTCTTTTACAAAGGCCTTCACACTCTTCCCTCTTGTTGGATATGGTTCGAGTATGGCTTCTTGTGCTTGTACCCTCTTTGCACTCGTATCACTTGTAATCCTTGTGCTTTTTACGCTTGTATCACATTCTCCTTGAAGCAGCTTCCACTTCGCCCACACATAGTTGATTTCTAAACGTTCAATCCTGTAGATTAAACCATTTGGTCAAATCTGCCAAATTTGGATAATCATTAAAAGATTTCATACCGTAAGTCTTATCCTCGTTTACTAAATTTGTCTACATCATGAGAATGGGTTGGGTATAACGACAATGTTGAACCTGTCAGACACAACTTTGTTTGGTCTCTTTGAACCTAACTTTTGAGATCTCCAGTCTGCTAGGTAGAGTTACCGCCATGCTGACTTGTCCTAGGCCTTAAACCCATTCCCTTGGAATGTACTCTCAACTCCTTCTCTCGACAGACCTTTTGTAAGTGGATCCGATACATTATCCTTTAACTTCACATAGTCAACAGCGATAATTCCACTAGAGAGAAGTTCTTTAACGGTAATATGTGTCCGTCTTATGTGACGAGATTTACCGTTGTACATCATGCTCCCTGCCCTACCTATTGCCGCTTGGCTATCAGTGTATACATAGTGGTGCCACTAGTTTGGGCCAATAAGAAATATTTTTCAAGAAATTCTGGAGCCATTCTACTTCTTTAACGAGTTTATCCAATGCGATGAATTCAGATTCCATTGTACAGCGAGCAATACATGTCTGTTTGAATGATTTCCAAGAGATCGCTCCTCCACCAATAGTAAATATATATCCACTTGTGGATTTTACTTTGTTTGATCCGGTGATCCAATTTGCATCACCATATCCTTCAAGTACCGTGGGATAATATTATAATGCAAATCATAGTCTTGAGTATACTTAATATTCCCCAAAACTCTTTTCATTGCCATCCAATGAGTTTTATTAATATTACTTGTGTACCGACTAACTTACTAATAGCGCATGTTATGTCTGGTCGTGTACAATTCATTATATACATTAAACATCTCAATACTCTTGCGTACTCCAATAGTGAGTCACTTTCACCTTCATTCTTTTGAAGTGCGAAGCTTACATCCAATGGAGTCTTAGCGATACCAAATTCCATATACTTAAATTTGTCAAGTACTTTTTTGATGTAGTGAGACTGTGACAATGCCAATCCTTGGGTAGTTCTATGAATTCTTATTCCTAAGATCACATCCGCAACTCCAAGGTCTTTCAAATCAAACTTGCTCTCAAGCATTCATTTGTAGCATTTATGTTCGAAATGTCTCTAACGATGATCAACATATCATCCATATACAAACAAACAATGACTTGATGATTTGGAGTGTCTTTAATATAAACACATTTATCATATTCATTAATCTTGAACCCGTTTGCCAACATGGTTTGGTCAAACTCCGCATGCCATTGTTTGGGTGCTTGTTTTAGTACATAAAGTGACTTAATAAATTTACACACCTTATTTTATTTTTCTAGAACCACAAAACCCTCAGGTTGTTCCATATAAATTTCTTCCTCCAACTCTCCATTTAGGAATGTTGTTTTCACATCCATTTGATGGATTTCAAGACTATATACTGCCGCTAAGGCAATTAATATCCGAATTGACGCTATCCTCGTCACTGTCGAGTATGTATCAAAGTAATCAAGGCCTTCTTTTTGTCTAAAGCCTTTTACAACAAGTCTTGACTCGTACTTATCAATAGTACCACCAGTTTTCATTTTCCTTTTGAAGATCCATTTAGAACCTAAAGGTTTATTTTCTAGAGGAAGATCAACCAACTCCCACATATGATTGCTTAAGATTGAATCAATCTCACTATTGACTGCCTCTTTCCAAAAGGATGAGTCCGAAGACGCCATCGCTTTTTTAAATGTTTGAGGGTCATTTTCTAAGAGAAATATTACAAAATCCGATCCAATGAACTAGACATAAACACACAGTCCACTGTCTTAGGTCATATCTTTACTCTTTTAGGCATATGAACTTGGACCTTCGCTAGACATCCCCACACTTTGAAATATTTCAAATTGGGTTTTCTTTCTTTCCATTTTTCATATGGAATTGATTGTGTCTTACTACGGGGCACTCTATTGAGTATTCGGTTAGCTATAAGGATAGCTTCTCTCCCACAAGTTTTACGGTAAACCTAAACTTATTAGTAAGGAATTCATTATTTTCTTCAAGGTTCAATTTTACCTTTCCATAATTCCATTAGATTGAGGTGAATACGAGGTTGTAGTTTGATGGACAATTCCATTCTCTACACATATTTGTGCAAAGAGAGATTCATATTCTTCACCCCTATCACTTCTTATCGTTTGATCTTTTTCTCTAACTGATTTTCAACTTCTGTTTTATATTGCCTAAACGCATCTATTGCTTCATCCTCACTATTTAGCAAATATACATAACAATAACTTGTGCAATAGTCAATAAAAGTTATAAAATACTTTTTTCCACCACGAAATAGTGTTGACTTCATATCATAAATGTCAATGAGAATTAAGTCTAAGGGATTAGAATTCTTTTCAACGGAATTCTACAGATGCTTAGCATACTTTGATTCCACACATGTTTGACATTTTAATTTATTTCACTCAAAATTTTGCAAAACTTCTAAGTTAATCATTTTTCATAATGTTTTATAATTAACATGGCCTAATCGTTCATGCCACAAATCGTAAGACTCAAGCAAGTAAGATGAAATTAAACTTTTATTGATTTCAACATTCATTACATTCATTTTGAATAGGCCCTCATTGAGGTATCCTTTTCCTACATACACTTCTCCTTTACTAAGTACAATTTTTTTTTGAAAATAAATACACATTTGAATCCGTTCTTGTCAAGAAGTGATACAAAAATCAAGTTCTTTCGTAAGTCTGGTACATACAGTACATTATTCAAAGTCAACTCACTCAACGGCTAATGACCACACTGAGTTTTTGTATAGAAGAAAAGTGTTTTTGCTGTAAAAAATCATGTTAATACCTGAGGAATATGTCAGGTATTTATAGCCTTAGTGTGTCCCTTCGGAAATAATGCATTGGTTCTGGAAAAAGGCACATTTTCAGTACAGTCACGTCAACTGTACCCAGTCTGTGCTGGACCTGTACCTGATTTGAGGTCGCAAGTGACACTGTCCGAATTCCAGTGGCTATCTGTGCTGCACTTGTGCCCGTAGGTTGCACAGGTACGCACGCCAATTACCCTATAGCACGAAACAGTGTGCCTTTTACCTCGAAGGGTCGCATCCCTTTGAGGTGTGTTGTGAATGCATTTGCATGGCATCTGAAATGCGCCTGCACATGGAGAAAATAATTCTATTAGATTCTTTTGGATTAAATTTTATTTTTTTATTAGAGTTTCAAGTAAAATTTGTCTAAGAAATAGATCTCATCGATCATTATCCAAATCCAAATTCAAATTCAAATCCGAAGTCGAGCTAAGCAAGCGACGATGACGATGGCTCGAGGCACCTCTTGGTTCTTACCTCACTTACCATATGGAGTAAGTGTACCTTATTATAAACACTTAAAAGTTTTCTTCTCCCACCAATGTGGGAGAAATAGTGAAGTTTTCATTTTTTAGTACACTTTTCATTTTTGAGTGTTATCTCAATTCTTTCCTCTACTTGGTTTCCTTCATTTTTCATTCACACACACATATTGAACCCAACAATCCCCCACATGAATGGGAAATGACTATCTTTTGAAGAATGTATGGACAAGCATGTGATCATTTAGTGAAGACTGATTGCATCTAGATAAGTGTGTTTCCCTTTGAACTTTCCATAGTGAACATTCATCGGATGCACTCGGTCAATCGGCAGATTTGATATCTTTGAACTGTCGAGATTTAATGTGCACCTAGATAATACATGTCACACAACCAGCCTTTTACCATTTATGGTTCTCACGGTTTTATTTTTCAGCCATAAACACGTCCCGATTTCATGAGAGCTTAGAGAATAGGCCTTTATTAACATTTTTCTTGAAACAGCTTCCACTTCGCCCTTACATAGGTGATTTTTAAATGTTCAATCGTATAGATTAAACTATTTGGTCAAATCTGTCAAATTTAGATAATCATTAAAAGACTTTACACCATAGGTCGTATCCTCATTTTCTAAACATTGTCTACATCATAAGAATGGGTTGGATATAACGACAATGTTGAACCTGTCAGACACAACTTTGTTTGGTCTCTTTGAACCTAACTCTTGGGATCTCCAGTCTGCTAGGTAGAGTTACTGCCATGCTGATTTGTCCTAGGCCTTAAACCCATTCTTTTGGATATCCTCTCAACTCCTTCTCTAGACAGGCCTTTATAAGTAGATCTGACACATTATCCTTTGACTTCACATAGTCAACAGAGATAATTTTACTAGAGAGAAGTTCTCTAACAGTATTATGTCTCCGTCTTATGTGACAAAATTTACCATTGTACATCATGCTCCCGGCCCTACCTATTGTCGCTTAGCTATCACAGTATATACATATTGGTGTCACTGGTTTGGGCCAATAAGTAATATCTTCCAAGAAATTTCGGAACTATTTTGCTTCTTCACCGGTTTTATCCAATGTGATAAATTCAGATTTCATTGTAGAGCGAGCTATACATATCTATTTGGATGATTTTCAAGAGACCGCTCCTGCACCGATAGTAAATACATATCTACTTGTGGATTTTACTTCGTTTAATTCGGTGATCCAATTTGCATCACTATATCCTTCACGTACCGCGGGATATTTATTATAATGCAAAGCATAGTCTTGAGTGTATTTAAGATATCCCAAAACTCTTTTCAGTGCCATCCAATGAGTTTTATTGGGATTACTCATGTATCGACTCAACTTACTAATAGCGCATGCTATGTCTGGTCGTGTATAATTCATTATATATAATTAAACATCCCAATACTCTTGCGTACTCCAATTGTGAGTCACTTTCACCTTCATTCTTTCAAAATGCAAAGCTCACATCCAATGGAGTCTTGGCAATACCAAATTCCATATACTTAAATTTGTCAAGTACTTTTTCAAAGTAGTGAGACTGTGACAATGCCAATCCTTGGGTAATTCTATAGATCCGTATTCCTAAGATCACATCCACAACTCTAAGGTCTTTCATATCAAATTTGCTCTTAAGCATTCGTTTGTAAAATTTATGTCCGAAATGTCTCTACTAATGATCAACATATCATCCACATACAAATAAACAATGACTTGGTGATTTGGAGTGTCTTTAATATAAACACATTTATCGCATTCATCAATCTTGAACCCGTTTGCCAACATGGTTTGGTCAAACTTCTCATGCCATTGTTTGGGTGCTTGTTTTAGTCCATAAAGTGACTTAAAAAGTTTACACATCTTATTTTCTTTTCCTAGAACCACAAAACCCTTAGGTTGTTCCATATAAATTTCTTCCTCTAATTCTCTATTTAGGAATGTTGTTTTCACATCCATTTGATGGATTTCAAGACCATATACTGCCGCCAAGGAAATTAACATTTGAATTGAATTATCCTCGTCACCGGCGAGTATGTATCAAAGTAATCAAGGCCTTCCTTTTGTCTAAAACCTTTTACAACAAGTCTTGCCTTGTATTTGTCTGTAATACCATCAACTTTCATTTTCCTTTTGAAGATCCATTCAGAACCTAAAGGTTTATTTTCTGGAGGAAGATCAACCAACTCCCACGTATGGTTGCTTAAGATTGAATCAATCTCACTATTGACTGTCTCTTTCTAAAAGGATGAGTCCGAAGACGTCATCGCTCTTTAAATGTTTAACGCTCATTTTTTAAGAGAAATATTACAAAATTCAATCCAAACGAAGTTGACGTTCTTTGACGTGTACTACATCTTGGATTCTCATCATTATATGCATCACTTAGTTCATTTTGAGGTCGTTTAGGCCCCCTACTAGACTGTTCATGTCTAGTTTTATACGGATAAATGTGTTCAAAGAATTCAACATTATCTGATTTAATTACCATATTTTCATTGATATCCGAATGTTCAGATTTATGAACCAAAAATTGACATACTTTGCTATTTTTAGCATATCCTATGAACACGCAGTCCACCGTCGTATGTCCTATCCTTACTCTTTTAGGCATATGAACTTGGACCTTCGCTAGACATCCCCACACTTTGAAATATTTCAAGTTGGGTTTTCTTTCTTTTCATTTTTCATATGGAATTGATTGTGTCTTACTACGGGGCACTCTATTGAGTATTCGGTTAGCTATAAGGATAACTTCTCTCCCACAAGTTTTCCGGTAAACCTAAACTTATTAGTAAGGAATTCATTATTTTCTTCAAGGTTCAATTTTACCTTTCCATAATTCCATTAGATTGAGGTGAATACGAGGTTGTAGTTTGATGGACAATTTCATTCTCTACACATATTTGTGCAAAGAGAGATTCATATTCTCCGCCCCTATCACTTCTTATCGTTTGATCTTTTCTCTAACTGATTTTCAACTTCTGTTTTATATGGCCTAAACACATCTATTGCTTTATCCTTACTATTTACAAATAGACATAACAGTATCTAGTGCAATCTTCAATAAAAGTTATAAAATACTTTTTCCCACCACGAGATGGTGTTGATTTCATATCATAAATATCAGTGTAGATTAAGTCTAAGAGATTGAAATTTCTTTCAACGGATTTATACGGATGCTTAGCATACTTTGATTCCACACAAATTTGACATTTTGATTTATTTCACTCAAAGTTTAGCAAAACTTATAAGTTAATCTGTTTTCGCAAGGTTTTATAATTAACATGGCCTAATCATTCATGCCACAAATCGTAAGACTCAAGCAAGTAAGAAGAAATTGAACTTTTATTGATTTCAATATTCATTTCAAATAGACCCTCATTGAGGTAGCCTTTTCCTACATACACTTCTCCTTTACTAAGTACAATTTTTTCAAAAATAAATACACGTTTGAATTCGTTCTTGTCAAGAAGTGATACCAAAATCACGTGCTTCCGTAACTTCGGTACATACAGGACATTATTTAAAGTCAACACTTTGTCTGATGTCACTTTTCCTGTTCCTTCAACTTTAGCAGTTGCAGAGTTGGCCATGTATATCTCCTCTTCCCTTTGAGCCGGAGCAAAAGCAACAAATAACTCCTTATTAGCTCAAACATGGCGGGTGGCACCGGAATCCATTCACCATTCTCTAGGATTTCCCATAAAGTTGCATTCAGACAGCATGGCACACAAATTATCTGTTTCTTTCTTGGACTCAGCCATATTTTCCTGGTCCTTCTTCTTCCCTTTTTTTGGGGCACGAACATCCGTAGACTTGTGGCCAATCTTGTCATAGTTAAAATATTTTTCCTTGAATTTTTTCTTGGGTTGATTACTTTCATGTCCAACATTCTTCCGCTTTTTGGAGTTGTTTTGGTCGTCTTCTACACTATTTGCTCCACTTATTACAGAGTTTCCCTTCGACCTTCTTTCCATGGCTTTATTATCTTTTTTAATGCACAGTCTTAGTATAAGATCTTTGACTGACATTTCCTTTCTCTTGTGTTTCAAGTAATTCTTGAAGTCCTTCCACATAGGTGGTAACTTCTCAATAATTGTTGCGACTTGAAACGCCTCATTCATGATCAAACCTTTCGCGAGGAGATCATGGATGATTACTTGCAGTTCTTGGACTTGCAATACAATAGACTTGTTTTCAATCATTTTAAACACTAGGAATCTTGTAACGAAGAACTTTTTAGTTCTCGCATCCTCAGTCTTGTACTTCCTTTCCAGCGCCCCCCACAACTCCTTTGCCATTTTCATCCCACTGTACACATTGTATGGTTCATCTTGAGGCCATTCAGAATGCAATTCCTGCATAGAAAAATCTAAGTGTTTCTAAGCCTCCACAATGACAAATCGCTCTTAGTCAGAGGTTCCCTCGGCACCTCTGGAGCGTCTTCAAATGTGAACCTTTGAAGACAAAGAGTTGTAAGGTAGAAGAACATTTTCTGTTGCCACCTTTTGAAGTCAATACCCACGATTTTTTTGGGTTTCTCCACTGGTGCCATTGCTTGCGGAACATTAGTACGACTCGTTGTGGCAACACTAGTTACTGCCACAGTCGTTACATCATTATGCACTTGACTATCCGTAGTCATTTTCCTGCACCACAAGACAGTAACTTTAGTATATCAAAATACTCTTAACAAAGTTGCAGCAACTTTAAACACCCCTTGTTTCATGTTTAACGATGAAGTTTTTATGACTTTCAATCGTCAACCGAATGATCTTTAACTTGTGATGAAGATTTTATTTCTTCAAATCACTAGTTAAGTTCAAACGGAGTAGAAAGCTTAAAGCTTTAATCTCCAAAAATCAAGCAATACAGATTCCGAATTTATTCCTTAAGATTGTTATTTTCAATGTTTTCGGGTACACAAATCTGTATTTAGGCACACAATAATTTCAACACAAGTTAAAGTCTAAAAATAAGAACACTTGTGAAGTTACACAACACCTTCAACACAAGATTAAAAATAATCTATCCAAGAAGTGTATTATTGTTTCAGAAATAAGATGAAACAGAAAGTTAAAGCCAAGTGCCCCGACTTCATGGAGTGTCTTAAGGAATAATTTCCCTCACTGTACCCGAGGTTATGAAATTTTTCTCCTAGGAAAAAATGACTTTCAATACAACAATAGCAGTACCTTAAATTATTGGATTCGTCAAACTCACTCAACGACTAATGATCACACTGAGTTTTTGTATAGAAGAAGAGTGTTTTTGCTATCAAAAATCATGTTAATACTTGAGGAATATGTCAGGTATTTATAGCTTTAGTGTGTCCCTTCGAAAATGATGCATTGATTCTGAAAAAAGGCACCTTTTCAGTACAGTCACGTCACCTGCGCCCAGTCTGTGTTGGACCTGCGCCTGATCTGCGGCCGCAGGTGACACTGTTCGAATTCCAGTGGCTCCCTGCGTTGCACCTGCGCTCGCAGGTTGCCTAGGTGCGCGCGCAGATCATCCTATTGCGTGAAACAGTGTGCCTTTTACCTCGAAGGGTCGCATCCCTTCGAGGTGTGTTGTGCATGGCGTCCGAAATATTCCCGCACATAGAGAAAATAATTCTATCAGATTCTTTGGATTAAATTTCATTTTTTTCTTCAAGTTTTAAATAAAATTTGTCTAAAAAATATATCTCATCAATCGATCCGAAGCCGAAGCCGAGCGACGACGCCAACGACGTGAGGCACCTCTTGGTTCTTGCCTCTCCTACTATGTGGAGTAAGTGTTCCTTATTATAAACACTTGAAAGTCCTTTTTTCAATAATGTGAGAGAAATAATGAACTTTTCATTTTTTAGTACACTTTTTATTTTTTAGTGTTATCTCAATTCTCCCCTCCACTTGGTTCCCTTCATTTTCCATTCACACACATTGAACCCAACAAGGTCACCTCAAAACAACTTGCAAAAAGTAGTTGTTAGCCAACTTATTATCTATTCCTTATTTCCATAAATCTCCCTTTGAAATCTAAAGTACTTCAAAACTACATATAGGTGTTGGATATCCTATATTCCTATTTTAGGGTTGGTGTACTTTCACATGCAATTAGGACTTAGGAGCATAACTCACAGCAATGTTCTTTTTCCAGCAAGTGGATTTTGCAAACATAAACAAGGATGGATAAAATAAATAGTTGGTTGGCACTTGGCAAATGGAATTTATGCCACTGAAAAGGGTAAACTTGTAACGGCATAACGCCACACAAAAATATGCATGAAGCTTTTAACCAAGTAAGCATCATTTTACCGACAAGGATTGTGATGAAGTGATAAATATTCCTTTATTTTTAATTGATCATTGAGACCTTTGGTTAAAATGTCACTTTTATTATGAAGCATTTTACCATGACGTGTACTAATTTAATCGAACTTAAATATAAGTATTAAACATCAGGTGAAAAAAAAGTATTATTTTAGATTAAAATAATTTCATTTAAAAATGTATTTTGCATGTCTTGATTAACTTAAAAGCAAGTGAGCTCAAGTGATACGTATAAGATGGAAATAGTGTTTATGATCTGTTGTTGCTACACTCAAAACGTAGATTTGTTTGATTTTCTTTTTTTTAAGAATTTTGAAGTTGAAAAATAATATTTAAATTTGAAGTTATGTTTGGATAATACCAGTTAAAAAGTTGAAGCTTTCTAAATAAATCAAATAATTAATTCAATATATGATTAAATAATACTTTACGTTTTTTTTTTTTTAAAAAAAGAAAACTATTTTTTTTAAATGTCCAAATGACTCCAGAGGCTTTAATTCTAGAAAACTTGATTGGATGAAAAATATACAACTGTCATCATGAAAAATAAGCATGTACGGTACGAATACAAAAAGTGTACAAAATTATTTAACGGTGAAGTTATCGCATTTAACGTTTAAGTTTAACAACAAAAGAAAAATAAGAAAGACGGTGACGGTGACGGTGACGGTGGACGCAGAAAGTTCACCGTTCCTCTTGCACATCAATTTCTCTTTCTTTTATTAACACCCCCTTCCCAAATCTCTCTTTCTTTAATCACAAATCCCAAATCTCCAATTTTCAAATCAATTCATTTACACAAAAAAAAGTCCATTTTCACATTAATCCATTTAATTTGCGTTACGTATCAAATTGAATCGGCAATTATTGAATAATAATGGGATCTGAGTTTTACCTTCATTAGAAACAATTTTTTGTTTTTTTGTCGATTGTGATAATGTGTGATTGATTTTGATAGAGGATGAAGGAGGAGGTTGTTGTTATGTGAATTGAGGTTTGGATCGATGGCGTGGTTTAGTGGGAGGCTTGATTTGGGGAATTTGGATCTTGCTGGTGCCGTTAATAAGCTCAGTGAGAGTGTCAAAAATATCGAAAAGAATTTCGATACAGCACTTGGTCTCGACGAGAAATCTGATTCTTCTACTACTGCTACTACTACCAATGAAGGTATTTTTTATGGATCGTTATATGGTTGTTATTATTATACTTGTTATCCGACACATTATGTGTTTAAGCTTACCTGAATCAACTAAATGATGCATTAATCCTAAATATTAGTTGGGTTCAGCTATACAGAAAATTAGGATTCTTAAATGAGTTAAACGTCAAAAATAAAACTAAACTATCCTGCTTTTTCGAGTTTCATACCTTAACTAAGTGTTATCAAAAGCAAATAGAACCAAAAAGCTCTAAGGCCCGTTGGGGACTTGTGGATTTAAGCGCAAAGAAGATGTGGGCTTTAGTGAAAAAAGATGCAAAAGGAGAAAAACAGTACAAAGGTATATGCTTAGTCCAACATTAATAATTATAAGGATGAATGACAAATATACAAACAAAAGAATTGAAAAAATATTATGAGAAAGTGAAATACCAATTGTTTAGCTTCATCTCTTCAGAAGAGGCTCATTGGTTAGAGAAAGAATGCCTTAGGACCTCGATGACGATGCTGAAGTGCAGATTAAGGGTGGCAAAAAGCGCTCAATAAGTTTTGAACCTGACTTCATGGCTTAAGTGCGCCTTTGACAACACTGCTTCCTACTCGAACTATCACCATATATCTTGGATTGCAAGACTAAGATCAGAGCTAATTACTGGCCTCTCGGGCCACCAACATCAACAGATTCAGAGATGAGAGAAATGTATGGGGAGAGTATGAAAGAATTAGATCCATTATTTGTCTGGTGTGTCCCTCAATGATTAAGTGGCGGCCACATGAAATCTCAATATTGTATTAACGACTGATTGAACTCCACAGTGTATAAGTAGTGAATGACCTTAAAAGATTGTGATAAACCTATTAATTACAGAAAGAAAATTTGGATGACATTGGTTATCACACAGAGTTGTAGATAAACTTTTGCATCGTGGAAAGCTTGGGAATGGGATGAACTTTGTATCTTTGAAGTTAGAAGGTTCCAAGTGTTTGTATGACATAAACTAAAGGCATCTGTTTGTTGCTTCGGACACTTGCATGCACCTCACACATATGTACAGATGTATGTGTATGTGTTCGAGCACCTTCATAAACTAATTTGGAAGTCCTCCGAAAATATCAAGTAAATGTTGAATTTCTTTGCAGCCTGTGTTACCATATTCCATGCATTCATTTAGGCCTACTTAAGTATATTACCTCATTGCATTTCTTAGGAAAGTCAAATTTCAGATTCAGAACTGACTGACTTATTTCAATGCTTCCCTTTTTTCTTATGGGCAATGCTGTGATTGCATGCCAGCTTCAGGATTATGGCCTTCAACTACAGATAGGAAGGCCTTATTTAATCCTGTCATGTCTTTTATGGGACAAAAAAGTGAGGAGGCTGCTGAAGAATCTGTAGAGAAGGCTGAGTCGTCAAAGTCCATCTTGCCCACAGAGGAAGTAGTTGAAGATTCAGCTGAATCTACAACTCAACGCGATGTCGTTTCTAAAGAACCAAAAGAAGAAACAAGGGACATTATTGAAGAAACTAAATCGGCTGAAGAAGCAACTGAAGAAGCACGAAATGTTGATGACAAACCAAACCAAATGATATCTGCGGAAGAACAAATGGAGGAAGCAAGAGCTGTTGATGTCAAACTAGACTCTGCTATGGAAACAAAGTCTGAGTTGGAGGAGCAAAGAAGTGTTACCGGACCAGATGAAAGAAAAGCTGAAATTAATTCACCGGCTGAATCATCAAAGGTTAATGAACATGATCAGGAAACATCTCCAGAAATCCTCCAAAAGAATATTCCAGAGGAAGAATCATCTGAAAACCTGGAGTTGGTTGCTTCCCAATCATCAAATGCTTTGTCTCAAATCCCGCTGCATGTTGATTCGCAGGAAAATATCGATAATGATAGTGAACAGAAGAAAGAAGTCACCGAGGAATCTCCTCCTGTTCAATCACAGGATGCATCAAGTGACCCTACAGACAGGGAACAGAAGAAAGAAGTCACTGAGGAATCTCCTCCAGTTGAATCACAGGATGCATCAAGTGACCGAGCTGATAGTGGAAGACCTTCTGTTTCAGATTCTGTAACTGCCCGTGAAGGTGGAAGTTTTGAAGAGCGTTCTAACAGGAGCTTTCTTGGTGATCAGCACATAGATGAAGGTCTGAAGAGGGTATCTGATTCAGTTATGCCTGAACACGAGTCACTTAGTAGGCCTGTTGAGGCTACCCAGCGAGGCAATGAGATTGACCTTAAAGAACAACGGTTGAGCTCAGGAAGCAACTCTTCAGATGTTACATATTCACTGGTTGAACTGGAGAAGCTGAAGAAGGAAATGAAAATGATGGAAACTGCATTACAAGGAGCTGCTAGACAAGCTCAGGTATGTCCGTATGCTTTATAACTAAAATTTGTGGACCTGGTGCTTTTCAGCCAGCTGTATTGCTGGGCAGAATGCTGAACCCAGGTTCTGAATTTCCAGATATTACTCGAGTATATGAACTCTTTTGTTGTCTGCACCTGAAGCAAGTGAGTCCAACAATATTTCGTTCTGTTACCTAAAGATTAGCTGAATTGCGCTCATCTTGAATTATTACTCCCAACTTGCGAAGTCATGGATAAAAGTTGCTTCAGTTAAAAAAAGTCTTGATTTGACCTGTGTTTGTGTGTCAGTGACTCATTTCATTAATATTCTTTTGCATTTGTCAAATATGACATAGTTTCCTATCTTGAGGCCCAAATTCCTGAAAACATGGATATTTTTCTCCATAATCTGTGGGTCCTTCCTAAAGTTACGGAATCCACTGGCAATAGGATGTTGGTGTACGCCTAAAGACGAGGCTTAGAGGGAAGCTGCAAATGTGTAGCGTAACAACAACAACAACAACAAACCCAGTGTATTCCCACAAAGTGGGGTCTGGGGAGGGTAAAATGTACGCAGTCCATACTGCTACCTCCGAAGAAGTAGAGAGGCTGTTTCCGATAGACCCCCAGCTCAAGATAAAGAATAGTAAACAAGGTCATAATGAAACATGAAACAGGATGGATGACATAAAAATGTGTAGCGTCCCATGTTTTATTGCAATTTGCTCTTTCTTATTATGTAGGAGGATTATTTCTAAGCCAATAGATATACTTTAGGTTTTCAAATTATTGGGACTAATTTCTTTCTTTATGTGCTTAATTTTTCAATGTCCATGCTTACTTTTATGCATCATGCTTGAAAAAGGAATTTACTTGGGGTGTGCTAGACCTGAACTTCAGTATCTTGTTTGTAAAATACAAATATTCAACGAGATGACATGTAACTGTTTTTCGTCAGGCAAAAGCTGATGAACTTGCGAAGTTGATGAATGAAAATGAGCAACTGAAGGCTGTCATTGAGGATCTGAGAGTAAGTTCCTATCATTTTTCCTATCATTTTAAAGTTCCTTTCAAGGCTATTAACTCAATTTGTTGCTGTCTTTCAGTTTTTCAAATGGCATGAGTCAAAGACATACTATAGTCCCTGTTGTTTCAGGATGGATTGACAATTTCATAAATTTTATTTCTATGATTCTGCTAGTGTTATTTTTCTGCTTGTTATTTGATGATATTTCTTTCTCTTCAGCCCTGCTTGCAATTTTTCATCTAGATAGGTAAATCTTGCATGTGGGCCAGATATTGTGTAAGCTCTCTGCTTAACTGATTGAGTCATCTTAACTACCAGCTAATTTGTTAAGCACTTTCTTATGAACAACATCAATAATCAGACTTCCCTAGACTAGATGTGTGGAGAGCAGGAAGAATTGCTGCTGTTGCGTAGTGTCACATGACTCACAAGTCACATCATTGGCTATTTTAATTAAACTGCTTTCACATCAATACTCATTGCATTTCTCTTAGACGAATTCTAGCTTCTCTCTTTAGTCAGATGATTTGTGCTTCATATGCTCTTTCACTCTCTCATAACTGATAATATCTTATATCAATTAAATTACAAAAAATTATGGGGAACAATCATCCCTGCCAAGCAAATCTTCTGTTGTTCATTTAATTTTCCTTTAATACTAATATCAAATGTGCAATTGGGTTGCTGCTGGGATCAGCATCCAACGCACCAATGCATGTGTTTGTACTGATTACATGGGTAATGAATCCAAACTTTAATTAGTTCTTTTGTTAGTTTTATTTAAACTGATGAGTTCTAATGCTGTTTCTAAAACTTTTTTCTAAGCCCTCATCCCTGCATCTTTCCCCTTATCTTTACTTTAGGTTCATCGTTCAGCCCTCAAGACTCCTTTCCATGTAAAACTTCACCCCAACCTCAATTTTGTCTCTCTCTGCTTACACATTCATTTCTACAGAGGAAGTCCAATGATGCAGATGAATCTCTGCGAGAAGAGTACCATCAAAAAGTTGCTGCTCTTGAAAGGAAGGTATGAATGTGTTCACAGCAACGTTTCAGCTTTAACTTCCATTACTAAGTGCTTGCTTTATGACTTGATGACCAACCCTGCACATCACAGCAGTCATATGAATTCTTGAAAGATGGTTTTTGGCGTGTTGCGTGGTTCTGCTACTTCATTTAAGCATCACAAAAATTGCTCTGCTTCATCTTTTATGCTTTTCACTTTTTTCATATCTTATGGTCACAGATTTTTTATAGTGTATTAATGTTTGTCTGGTCCTTAGAATTTTAGTTTTTAAATGGTTGTAGTAACTCCTAAGGATGCATGACTGACTTGCTGATGGGTGAATATGTGAAGACAATTGTGCCTGTAGGGGGCCGAACCCTTTAATGCCATTTAATATGAACTTATTAACAACATATATGAATCGGAATGGGGAGCTTGGACCCTCAAGAATCCACACACCTCCAAGGGAGAGAATTCCTTGGAGAAATTCCATAACCTTCTTTCCGAGTGCTTCTTACTTCTATAAACAATAGAAAAAATAAAAGTGGAAGCGGCTTCATTTATGCTGCACAGACATGATACTTGTTTGACGAATAAGAGGAACATTTTGTTGGTTGGTAACGTTTCATCCTTTCCAAGTTAATTGACATTTTTGAAGAAATTGCACCATCCCTTCCTAATATATATTTACTGCTGAGACCTCATATTTACTTTCTAGAATTACAGTTCCCCAGTTAGGTCTTTTTAAAACCAAATCCTCCTTTACCATCAGGTTAATCTTTGTCTGTGGCATGCTTGATTGCATCATTGTTGTTTGTGCCTCTGATAGAACTCAAGGACTGATTAGCATTTCTGTTTGCTGTTAAAAGGGGAACATTCAATGCTTCTTTTAACATTTTTGTTAAATGTATTACTGATTTTTTGACATTTCACTTATTTCAGGTTTATGCTCTCACCAAAGAAAGGGATACACTTCGCAGGGAACAGAATAAGAAAAGTGATGCTGCAGCTCTTCTCAAAGAGAAAGATGAGATAATCACTCAAGTAATGGCTGAAGGTATGACAAACTCAGAGTCTGGCTATAAAAGTGGTTTTAATACATTATACCATCATTTGGCCTTTGTTTCACATGAAGCTTTGCTACTATATGTGGCATATAAGACAGTTATACAGTTCAGACAAGGTAAATTTAGATTAATTTTTAGGTGGTATCTTTGTTTTTATATAGACTATGAAGCTTAGATACCATACTTATGCCAGAGCGTGGGGGTCATACTCGCCAATTAAACAAAAAAAGAGATGTGTCATACTTGTCGCAACTATGTATATATTGTCAAACAAAGATTTGAAACAGGAAGAAGGAACAATGTTGATGCTGTAAGAAGTTGATGCAGTGTGTTAGGAATTAGGACTGAAAAATATCATTTTACTTTATCTTGAGCTAGATTTGCACATTTAGTAAAAGGCTTGCTTATGTTGTTAGTATTTGAATGCTTTGAGTCCTATTATGATGTCCGATGATGCAATTTAACTGTTTCTGATACTGCACCAATAACAGCTCATTATGTGTTCTTACATTTCCTTCTGAATGTAATAATCTATAGAGGCTTCTTGCAATTGTTCTGTTGTTTATTTAGGCTTGTAGGTTAGTGGCATCTTAAAAGAGCATAGGACTACAAGCCACCTTAGACTTTGTTATGCCACTTCGAATTATCTCATAAGGTAGTACTGGAGGTGGAAACTGATTTGAAACAGTTGAGATAGTAGGCAGTGTGTTCCTTGGCACTCTGGTGAACTAAATTAGGGTTACTTGGAGAGAATAGGACACTGGCCCAATACTAGACTTCTAGGTACACTGGTCCTTAGAGATCTAACATTTTTTAGCCCAGATTTCTATTATTTTGTGCTGCTATGGCTGAGCCTTTGGCAAGAGTCTCTGTTTTTTTGATTGGTAACCTTTGGCTTGAGTTTCTTTCAGTTTAGTCCCTGGGTGACAGGTAGACCAGATTATCTGGAGAAATATATTGATCTTTTAAAGTTTGTAGCCCTAAATTCATCGATTTAAATAACGGAAAATCTAATATCTAAATTATATCGAGAATGATTGGAAAGATGGAAACAGACTAGATGTATTTTGATCATTATGAACAAATCCAAAATCTTTATATATAGAGCCACTAATATATATATAAATGGTGTTGTTCGCAAATAGGGTAAATGTGCGGAATAATTTGACAACAATTAATCAGTATGACAGCCATCATCATATTCATAGGGCCAATAATCATTATCATCAGAATATGGCCAATAGTCATCTTCATCTGAATCTATATGAGAATAATTATGAATAGACCATTGTTCTTGAACAAGCGGTTCTATAATCTTATCAAGGATTTTCTCCTGTAGATCTTTGTTTAATTTTATCACTTTTAAAATAGTGATTAATGTTTTTTCATCTAAAAAAACAGGTATAGTAACTCATTATGCTGTATAGAGAGTCATTTGTTTTAATTTATTTTTATACTTTTGTAATCTAGATATCTGTATGAATAAAGAACAAGCTTTAAAAATATTACCAGAATTAAAACAAGAACTTAACATCCGAAAAGAAAGATATGCATATAATCAATTTGCAGGAGTTTGCAAACAGTCATTATTTCATCAAAAGAAAACTATTTTCCTTTTGGAACAAGAAATTTGGCATCTAGAATTCAAATTAGATAATAATCTGTTTAAAAATGAATTAACAAAGAATTTATAGAAAGAGTCTTAAATAATTTAGATGACCTTTTAGCTATGCAAAGGCATATAACTCTTAAGGTAAATTTACTAGAAGAAGAGATAAAAACCCTTAAGATTAATTCACTAGCTAATATGGGTAAAATTATTGAAAGAACAGATATTTTCAATAAAGAATTAGAGAAAAGAATAAGAAATGATATTATTACCCCTAGAATCTCAAATAAAGGAAACTATCAACAAGGTAGTTTAGATGAAAAATTATATCTAGATTTTTAGAAATAAAACAAAAAGAAGATTTAGAAAAATTAGAAAAAATTTCTAATAATAATGATGAAGAAGAGGCATCTACTTCCAAAACAAAAGTAGAAGACCTAGTTGAAAAGAAAGAAAATGAATGAACTAGACGAACTAGTCTATGTTTTAGAAGAACTTGATCTAAATGATCAAAATTATCGAGTAAACATGAATAAAGGGGACACAGGAGGACGCCAGGGAACCTTTAAGGCCCGTAAGGAAGAAGAAAGCTCATTTAATAAAGAACATATTCCAAGAAGTAGTTTCTTACCAAAATCTAAGAAATGGAAAGACTATAATAGTCAATACCATATAAATTCCAAGGCTAAATTTATACCTAATAGGCTACCCGTGGGAGATGCTGGAGCAGCACAGTTCCTTGATTTGGACTATAAAAGAGAGCCTGGAGAATTTCTAGATTTATGGGCAAAAAACCTAGAATTATTTTTTATTCAAGGAAAAGGAAGTAATTACACTAGTGAAGAAAAATATTTAATCGCCACAAATACCTTTACAGGAAAGGTAGATAATTGGTTTAGAAGAGTATCTAAAGAAACTGAAGTCGTATTTAGACTAGCAGTTATCGCAGATTTTGAAAAATCAACTAGAGAAGGTATAAACCATCTAGTAAAATATGTAGGAGCTGAATTCTTAGGAAGTCAGTCGGACATTTCCAAAGGAAAAGAAAAACAAGGATTACTAGCAGCAGAATAGCTAGAAAAACTTCGAATTTGTAAAATAAAGTATATTCAAGAATATACTTGTGAATTTGAAACATACTACTACCAGCTATTCGATAGTAGTAAAAATTTAACTCCATTTATGGATAAATATTTTTAAAAATTGCCAGGATATTGGGCTAGTTATTTTAGAATAGAATATGCTAAAGAAGATCAAACTGATGATTCTTTAGGAAAAAGGATTACCTTTCTTAATCAAAGACTTAGTCAACTATGTATGTTGCATAATATGCAGAGAAAAGCCAATAGGATTAGTACTCAGGTCTACTGTGAAGACACAGAAGCAGTATCTCAATGGGGATGTCATGAGAAAAATCTGTTTAAAAGAAAAAGAAAACACAGGAAAACTGAAGGATTAATTAAAAGAAAAAACATTTCTAAAAAGAATTTCATACCAAGGAAAATCTATTACCAAAAGCGTAGAAATTTTAAAAGGAATTCTACAGATAGATGTAAATGCTATAATTGTGGAGAAGAGGGCCACAAAAGTTATGAATGTAATAAGATGAAAGTAAAAATCTCTAAAATAGATAGAGAAGAAATAGAATCAGACTTAGAGTCAATCTCGTCTATTAAAAGTGAAGACTTTTATACAGAACTTTATGAAGAATTCTCAGAATCAAGTACTCATTCAAAAGAATAAATCAGGAGATTGAGAATTTAGAAGAAACAACTCAGGTTATAGAATCTGAAGAAGATCAGTGAGGATACGCATTAAAAGCCACATTTGATGGAGAATTGTTAAGAAAAATCCAAGGATTAAAATTTAATCTTCAAATAGAAGATAGTATATTTAGTAGACTCCAAAGAACCTTTTTAAGAAATAAAATCTCTTATCACGAATATCAGGAGGTTGAAAAGGTGATAGAGGTCACTCAAACGACTGGGAGACATAAGCTTAACCTTTTAACTAAGCCTATGATAGACCAAATCTTAAGAAAAATTCCAGAAAGAAATAAAAAAAAAGATGAACTATGTTTATCTAGGAGGAATCCAGATCATGGTTAAATCTACCTTTAAAGAAGGTATAGATTGTCCCATAGTAATAAATCTCTCAGACGAAAGATTCTTAAATACAAGGGAAGGAAATCTAAGCATAGTTGAAGGAAATTTGGCATACACCAAATTGTTATTATTGCGTATCCTTAAAAGATGCAAATTTTAATGAAGCATTAAGTTTGCATTTTCAAGTAAAAAGAAATGATCTTTTTAAACCATGTAATCATATCATGAGCATCTATTATCCGGCTCTATATACGGTTACTAACTCAAACTATGGAAATGTTTATAAAAACAAAAGTCTTGTCGAAATTGATCAAGAATGTGCAGGAATAGCAAGGATAGTTGAAGCAGAAATTCAACAACCAAACATTCCTACTGAATATGAAATCCAGGTAGGAAAAGCAATAGAAATAGGAAGTTCCTCTACTTCGAATCCAAGACTCTCAATAGAATATGGGAAAAACTCAATAAGAAAAGGTAACTCTACAAGATTTACCATTAATAATACTAACAGTATTACTGAAGTTTCAGGAAGATTCTTTAATGGAAGTGACTGGAACAAACAAACAATTCTGATACAATCAGGATAATCAGCAAATCACGTCAAGGAAAGTATCTTAGACGGATTAATTAGCTATAAAGGTAAACCTTATATTTATAAAACATTTGAAGGAAATAGTTATGAATGTTCAAAAATGGTAGAATTATCAATTCAATTAGGAACAATAAGAACAAGAGTTCCTTGTTATATCAGTGAACATGAAAATGATTATAATATAATCTTGGGAGGATTATTCCTCGATAGTTTAGATCAATATAGTATCCAAAAGGAAGGAATTCAAATAACCTTAGGCGATAAAACTTGTTTTATACCTAAAATTAATGCCTAAAGAAACTTTATTCAGAGTAGCAGTATTCGTAGACTTTACAACCTACGAAACAAAAATAACTTCATGTTGTCAAATAGATAATGGCTCAAAAACTAGTCTAGCCAAATCTTTTTTGATAAAAGATTGGGATATATCTAATTCAAACACCTATCTTGTAGGTATAACAGGTGATAAAGAAAAATTCACGCATGAAAAGAAAAATGTAGAAATAATTTTAGGATCTAAGATAGTTCCTATAAAACATGTTTATTCTTATGCCAAGCTTGACACCGACTTATCATTAGGAAATGATTTTATTCAACAGTTTCAGGACTATCATCAAACTATATACATGGTTAGTTTTAAAACACCATGTAATTATTTTATAAAAATCCCAAGAAAACATAATCCTTATGTTTTAAGAGCAAGGAATTTTTATATATATACTTCTTTTGCAATTTCAATGTCTAAAACTTATTGTTTCTTCCAGGTGAGCAGCTTTCAAAAAAGCAAGCTTCCCAAGAAGCTCAGATGAGAAAGTTAAGGGCACAGGTGTGGAATCAGTCATACTTCTTATTCTGTTTCAGAAAAATATTTAATAAGTTTTAACAAATCTTCCATTTGTTTTGAAAGTTAGATCAGAGAGCTTGAAGAAGAGAAGAAAGGATTACATACCAAGCTTGAGGTCAGTCATTTCTAATTGATTCAGTGACCCGATTATAGATATTGTGAGGGGTGTTTGAATTTTTTGTTGTTGAATAATAAGATGTGTCTTACTTTCAGCTGTCTTCTATTATAGATAATGTGTTCCTTTATGTTAAAATGTTGATTTCCTTGTTTTCATTTTCACGAAATGTTTCTCCGAGTTTCAGCTAAGTTGTTCTTATTTTTGATATGCCTACTATAATAATTCTCGAGTTAAAATATTTTCCAAAACTAACTGTAGATACAGCTGAAGTTCATCTATTCAAGATCTGTTTGGTATGGAGGGAAATATTTGTTGATAATAAGTCACTTTTTGGGGTTTTGTTGCCAAAAAATATTTTCCACCAAAAGGGGAAGGGATAAATGTCTTCCTTAACATATGTATGGATGTTATTTTCCTTCACAGTTATCACAACTTCTAACTTCATACAACAGCTCCGACCAACACCTAGATATTATTATAAATCCTTATTCATCAACATACTATCCAATTTGCTAACATCATTATTAGCTCTTTGATAAATGTTTTTCTTTTTTCGATATGAACTATTTTATACACACGAATGAACCACTGGGAAGCATTTTTCATACTTGTAGCAAACACATTTCATATTTTCTGATAGTTCAACTTGGATAACTTGAATCCGCTTTGAAGAAGATTTTTCTTTTTGCCTGCTATTTGTTTTAAGTGAGAGGTAGCCTTTTATCTTAGAAGTTGCCTTTTGCTAGACACTTGAGTTGAATCACTCAAGGTGAGTGTTTTACATAGCAGGCTTCAGGGCACGACTTTTGAAGGAACACCCTTAAAGAATTTTGGATTGCTAGTAATTTTAATTCAATGTTCCCTCACTCTGTTCTTGACTTATTAAAGGAACTTTAGAGCTGTTTTGAGGCAGTTCTTAAAGTCTTGTCACTTATCAAATGTTTAGTTGTGGTTGATTGCCTTACGTTTCTTATTAAATTTTATGTGGGATCATGGTAGAAGTTATGATTTCAAGTTACATGCTTGTGCCTTTCCTAGGTTGAAGAGAACAAAGTAGAGAGTATAAAGAGGGATAAGGCAGCAACAGAAAAGTTGCTTCATGAGACAGTAGAAAAGCATCAAGCAGAACTTGCAACTCAAAAAGAATACTATACTAATGCCTTAAATGCCGCAAGAGAAGCAGAAGCTTTAGCTGAGGCACGGGCAAACAATGAAGCTAGAACTCAACTAGAGGGTCGCCTCAGAGAGGCTGAAGACCGTGAAGCCATGCTTGTTCAGGCACTTGAAGAATTAAGGCAAACACTTACCAGAACGGAGCAGCAGGTTTATATTCTTGAATAGTTTCCTATTGGGATTGTCCATCTAATTTCCCAGGGCCTAACATTGTATTTGCCTGCAGGCAGTTTTTAGGGAAGATATGCTGCACAGAGACATCGAGGATCTCCAAAAAAGATACCAAGTATAGCTGCTTTCTTTTTTGCAGCTTTTTCTGCTCGACTACTTAATTACGTTTCCTTTATATGTACTTCTTCTGTGTTCAGGCGAGTGAGCGTCGCTGTGAGGAGTTGATAACACAAGTTCCCGAATCTACCAGACCTCTGCTCAGGCAGATAGAAGCCATGCAGGTTTTACTGCAGCTGAGATCTTATTTTTCAAATCCTATGAATGGTCATGGTCTATGGACTGCTTTTTTAACGTGTATGTTTTATGCCGCTTCACTGTTTGCAGGAAACAAATGCTAGAAAGGCTGAGGCTTGGGCTGCTGTTGAAAGATCTTTGAATTCACGTCTTCAGGTTTTAAGAGAAACATATAGAAACTTTATTTATAGTTGAAATTCGAAGAGATTCTTAACTTTACTCTGCAGGAAGCCGAGGCAAAAGCTGCAACTTCAGAGGAAAAGGAACGATCTATTAATGAACGCCTGTCTCAAACCCTGTCTCGAATCAATGTTCTTGAGGCTCAGGTTCTTTACCTATTGCTTTGATGCTGCTTCCATAGAGATTCTACCAGGAATTACTTACAAATTAAGTATTGCAGATATCTTGTCTTAGAGCTGAGCAGACACAGCTAACAAGGTCCCTTGACAAAGAGAGACAGAGGGCCGCAGAGAATAGGCAAGAATATCTTGCTCTAAAGGAGGAAGCTGAGACTAACGAAGGTCGTGTGAATCAGCTTGAAGAAGAAATTAAGGAACTCAGAAGGAAACACAAGCAGGAATTACAAGAAGCAGTAACTCACCAGGAACTCCTGCGTCAGGTAAACCGTATTATGTTTTACTTTCCTATTAATTAGTTGTGCCAATGCCTGTTTTCATCGATGATTGTCGTGGTTTACCGTGCAGCTTAAAGTAAATATGATTAAGATGCTTCAATCAAAGAATATGTGAATCTTTTTTTTTTGGTTGATTTACTCGTTTTTTAAATAAATCAACTAATGTTTAGCTTTCTCGATTTTTGCATTAGTTTATTCAGTTGAAGTTCTCAGATCTGCTAAAATGGTCTTTTAGCAAGTTTCTAACAAGTGGCAGTAAATTTCCTGACAACTGTTCTTCTCCACTACAATTGTCATTGTTCCCCTTTTAATATCGTCTTTAATAGCTTTTTAAAATAAAGACATTAGAAACTTTCTTGTATAAGTAAGGATGCAAGTTTTCTGATTGAATCACTTAGTCTGCCGGTTTAATTACCAACAGTCAGAGCTGCAGGTGTAGCGATTCATCCATGTACAATCACTTTTTATATGATTTGACTCTATTCCTCTCCTATTCAGAAGTCTGTGCCTGTCAACCGTGATGGCGAGGGAAGAGAAACGTTATGTAGGATGGTGGTAGAATAACCTTTATCATATATATATTGGTGGGATCTGTTTAGACTAGATTTGTACCTGGAGACAACATAGGATTGCTTGTGACTTTGTTATTGATGCATTTATTTTATTTACGAGAAATGCATGTCTAAGTCTGTTGTCACCAAATGTTTCACAGGAGTTGGAACGGGAGAAAGCTGCTCGTTTGGATCAAGAAAGGGCAGCTCGTACTTCTAATTTTGTGCCTGATCATAGCCCAATATTGAAGCAGAAATCTGGGATTGAAAATGGTAGTTAATACCAAATTTTGTTTCCAATATGATGCTCCATACATTTATTTTCTCCGAGTTTAACAATCACCTAGCTGCAGGAAGTTTGACACGTAGACTTTCAAGTGCTAGCAGCTTGAGTAGCATGGAGGAAAGCTATTTTCTGCAAGCATCTTTGGACTCATCTGACAATTTATCTGAGCGTAGAAATGCATTAGAGGGTAATATGAGTCCATACTTCATGAAGAGCATGACACCTGCACTTCGGCAGAAGGAAGGGGAACTTGCTTCCTATATGTCTCGACTGGTATGGATTCTCCTGACTAATTCTTTTAATCGCATATCATCTGCATTCATGTTAGAATTTTGAAGTTTTAGTTGGCCTCTTTTCACAATGTGTTGTGAAGTTTGTTCAGTGGTAGCTATAATCTTAGTGGCTGACCATTTGAGCCAAAACTTATAGTGCTATGTTTTCATGCGAGGCTTTTTTCCCTTTTAACCAGTTTTTTCCTTTTGGCTCCCTAGTACTAACTTATTGATTCTTCCAGGCATCTATGGAAGCCATCCGTGACTCCCTTGCTGAGGAGTTGGTTAAAATGACTGCAGAGGTCAATTCTTTTTCCTGATTTCTAACATCTTTTCTTTTTTCCTTAGTGCTTTCCCCTGCTTTTTCTTCTTTCTTTTTTTTCTTTTTTGATAAGGGAATCATTAGAAATACGTCGTCTTTTGTATTTTTTTAGTGTGAAAAGCTACGTTCAGAAGCTTCCATGCTGCCTGGCATCCGAGCAGAGCTAGATGCACTTAGGAGGAGACACTCGGCAGCTCTTGAATTGATGGGTGAACGTGATGAGGAGGTACAAACTAATTTTTTCTATATGATTCAAAAATTTTCTCTGCCACAACTATGTTTGTTGATGACTCAAATTTGGCTTTATAAAGGGAACTTCTTCTTCCTTTTTTTTTTTTTCCATTATACTCATTAAAAGCAACATCTTCATTTGGGGAATCATATCATGAAGTGGAAACTCTGGAAATTTTGTTGAAATCCCTCAAAATACTATGTGATGTAAATCAAGTGTATAAATTGTATGAATCATCTCAACATAGTGAAGTGTACATTTTGGACGAGTAATTTGCGCATTGACCTTTCAACATTTCTGAAACAATCAGTTCCCTTTTTGTTTGAAAGGTCTGGTTCCATTTTTGGTTCTCCTTGTATTTTGGAGAAACTGTGCAAATTGCCACCTAAAATATGACTTACGGTGAAAAGAAAGAGTTATACTTCCTCTACCTTTGCCTTTAAAGTCTGCACTACTAGAGGTCTCGCATTGCTCTGATTCCAGGCTTACTACTGGGCAGATTAAGACCCAGTTAATATAGGATGTTGTCCTTTTTCAATTTATTACTCTGTTTTGTTCGTGTCATCGCATACATGAGTATTTTCCTTTCCTTTATAATAAAGGTGTTCATTTTTTTTAAGATATTTAAATTAAGCTATACCTTGTAGAAAAAAAGATGTATATGAAATTAAATATTGGTTCTGCAAGTTATTTCAGTTTTTTGAAGTACATATTAGTGGGCAAACACTTAGGCTTCAAATACTTACCTGTTTTCCTTTATTTGGCGTTGCAGTGATGAGTGAATTTATCTGTTTGTTAGGGACAGTTTCTCCATGTTTTGGTGATCATTCGTCATCCCTTTAAAGGATCTTCATTCTAGTTAGATGTCTACCCTTTCAGTTTTCATCATTCTTTGTGAAATTATCGTATCTTTCTATGTTGCTCGAACTCTTCAAAAATGTTGCCCGGTGCTTGTCGAGTCCTCCAAAAGTAGTGCATTTTCGGAGGATCCAGCACGGGTGCAGCAGCAGTTTTAGAGAGTCTGAGGTACACATCTTCTGAACCACATTGTAAAGAATAGACTACATCTTTCTGTTTCACTGATTTTTTTTATGAAGTACCTTTTTGCACCGAAAAAAGCCGCCCCAAAATGCTGAAGTGCCCCTTTCTCCTCCAGTTTAGCACAATGTACTTGTTGCATCAGAAATGTGCTTAGTACATTCTCCAGGTCTTATGTACTCTAAAAGTTCTATTTCTACTCACCCTAGTAGACACACTTGCATCTCTGCCTTTGGGATCTTTATGTGTTGATACATATTCTTGCTCCTCTAGCCAAGGCCCAAGCGCAACCATCCATTTACAAACCATCAACACTTTAGATAGTGATGAATGTGTTGATACTTATTCTTGCTCCTCTAGCCAAGGCCCAAGCGCCACCCTCCATTTACAAACCATTGCACTTTAGAAAGTGATGAAAATTCTTTGAACAATGGAAGTATGATACAGATTATGGGCTGTGCTGATGTCGGCTTGATCATCTTAAGTTAGTTTAATTTATTCTTCATTTCTAGTTGTTCGATGTTATTCCATCATTCCTGAATTTGGCAATACTTTGCAATAGTTATTTGGCTGTACTGCCATGTGCAGTTGTCCAAAGGGAGTTAAATCACGTAGGGATGCAATTGGTCAAGTATCCCTTATTTATGTTAGTTATAGATCAGCTGTCCATTTGAAATTTAATCTATATCCACAGTGAAGTATTGATCTTTATCCTTATTTCTTATTCACTGGACTTGTCTTTGTGATAGTTGGAAGAACTCCGTGCCGATATCATTGATATGAAGGAGATGTACAGAGAGCAAGTAAATATGCTCGTGAATAAGGTATAGCATTGCTCAATAATTTAAGCTCAATCCCTTCCTTTGCGATTATTGCTCAATAATTTAAGCTCAATCCCTTCCTTTGCGATTACTGGAAATCCTTGGTTAGAATTCTCGATACTCTTGCAGATCCAGGTGCTTAGCTCATCAATGAGTACCACCTGACAGAGCTGATCCGTTGATGTGTGGCTTGTTCTGGTCTGTTTGTTGCGGCATGTAGTAGGGTACTGCAGTGAATGTGGTGTATTCACATAGATTTTGGACACGATAATTCTTTTGTCACCAGTTTATTATAAATCTATAGAGGAACTTGCTTTTCACAGGTTTTCTGTTGTAACTTTAAGCGTGAGTTGTTGTATAGCATATTCTTTTAACAGTGGCGTATTGCTTTATTAAGCTTGATAAATTGTTTTCAACTTGTTCCCCAAGTTCAAGAAAGGGGACCCAACAAGTACCGTATTAGGAGAAAAATGGTTGGCTACGTCGACTTTCATCTTGGTTAGGATTCACCAACCTTGAGTAGCAAAGGTCTAATTTTCAGATTAATTTTGAATCTGAAAGGAAAAGTTCTAGTACATGTTCTCTTCCAAATTTCGCGGTGATGTTTTCGTATTTGCGTCTCCAAACAAGAGAATATAGCAAGACATTAGAAAAATCAAGAAAGGCATAATACATAAATATGACATCAAATTATAACTTTGACCTTAAACTTTGATAGTGTACAAATAGGATCTTTAACTATTCAAAATCTGAATAAATATGACCTTCGATTTGCAACTTTCATGCGTGAGTTTCACTTGCGTCTATGTGGAAAGGTAATTCAATCACATGGTGCCACGTCATTAAAAGGGCTGACATGATGACGCGGTTTCAATTAAAATGACGTTTTGCTTCTATAAGTTAAAACGATGATTTGCTGATTATTATTATTATTATTATTATATAAAATTTTCATCTTAATAACGTTTTATTAATAATGTTAATTTAGTAATATTTTAATAACTTAGTTTAACAACATTTTAATAACTTTAATTTAATAATATTTTAATAACGTTTTATTAAAACTATAACTTTTTTATTTATTATTAGTATAATTTCATCTTTGAGTTGAAAATAATGAAAAAATAATAGTGAAAAGTCATTTAAATATATAAAAAGAAATTAGTAAGAGTATAATAGTCATTTTATCCTTTTTTTTTTTTTTTTTTACTGTTGGAATGCTCAAAATTTTAGCCCGACATGTTTGCGTGTACAACACGCTTTTTGCCACGTGAATCGGAGGTCATATTTGTTCAGTTTTGAATAATTAAAGGTCATATTTATGCATTGTCAAAGTTTAAGATCAAAGTTATAATTTGATATCAAATTTAGGGTCATATGTATGTATTATGCCATCAAGAAAAAAACAAAAATCGAGAAGTAGTTCCACTGTTCCACGCCTAAATTTTCCAAAATTTCTAGTTGGAATTGATTAGTCATATATGGTGATTACATTTAGATTGTCTAGGCTACTTAATCAATAATTTAGCATTACTGATTTGTTAATGCCTCTTTCCCTTGGGTCGTAAAATTGCGTAAACGAGTTGTGAAGATTATATTAGGAAAAAAAAAATAAACTTGGTGTCCGGCATAAAACATCACATAACTCTATTGTGCCTCTTAGCTAGCCTTTAGCCATAGATTATGAACCATATTTTTGTAAAAGAGCTGTTTCATTCTCAAGTTTTAAAATTGGTTCGAACCTATTTTTGGAGGAACACTCACAATTTTTTTTTAAAGAAAATTTCAACTAAAATTCGTTCAAACGCAAAGATCTCAAAAACCACTGCTTCAAAGTTTAGAAAACACAGATTTTTAAGTTTCAAAGTTTAATTTCAATATGAGATGTGGGACTTTTTTTATAATCTCACAAACAAATGGATCTAAATCTTATACTACAACATTGTTCAACCACAAATCTTACTCTATTATAGCCATAAATTTTTATTTTTTTTTTGAGATAAAAGAAGTAACACACAATTATGTGGTAGTAGTAAAAGTGTTTCATTTTATTTTTTTGATAAAAGTAAAAGTGTTTAACGTTTCATAAATGAAAGAAAGTCCTAGATTGCGAAGGATGATGTGTCAGAATGTCACAGGATTATAGCCAAAAGCATAAGAAACAAAGCAGGAAAAAGCAACAAAGATTGGACCACGTAGAGTATGTAGATGCTTTCGTGTCATCATCTCTGTTTTCTTCTGCCTTCCTTCCATAGTCGTACCACCGCTAATGCATATGCATTATGTACTTTCCTTCTTTGCTTACAAATGAAAACACGTTAGCCACCCTTTTGCATCTGCACGTTTTCCTTTTTAACTTTCTAAATACTTCACTGCCAGCCGCTCCCATTTTCTGCCTTTTATTCTGATTATTGCGCTCTGCAACACTTTTCAGGAGGTAATTAACAAGTACTCACACACACTGACTCGCTCTGCTTATATGTAATGCTAACAAATTTAGTATTTCTATTTTTTCCATTTTTGATTTGAAAAATTAGAATTTTATTTGAGTATTGAATTGTCGGTTACGATTCTCGAAATATGGAATTTTTTTTGAGTGTCGAATCAGATCTGGGACTTTTGCTTCATTTGCATATTACTAATGGTTTTTATACATACCGATAATGGATCTGGGCACTGCAGGTTGGCGTGTGTATATATATATGATTTGGATATTTGTTACATCAGCATAGATTGATCACATTTCCAGTATGAGAGGTGGTCGTCTTGCAGATGCTTACTCCATGTACAAACGTGCATCAACTAAAGATCAGTTTACTGATTATGAAGATAGACAAGAGAATATAGGTATCCTTTACACTCTTTTCTTTCTATTTGCCAGACGGATCCAAGATTTAGAATCACAGCATATATACTCATGAAAAATAATTTTTGATCTATATACTTGTATAATTTTTCAACAAAGTGTGCCACTTAAGTACAATTTTTTTGTTTTTTGGATACTATAATATTGTAGGAGTAGAAAGGAACGTGTTTAAGTTTGCTGCAAATTTATATGGGGTTCAAAGGGTGATCACAAGATGTGTGCTTTCTAAATTATGAGTCATGTTTAAGATCTATTTCTCTCTCTCTTGTTCCAAATGATGAAATCATACAGTATGTATTTTTATGAGCTTTTTTACTGAAAAACTACTGTCAGTCTCTGGATTTTTAGGAGCTCAAATTGAGAAATAAAATGTTGCCAACTTGGTTGAAGGATGTCTCCATTTTCCAATAAAATAATAATATACTCCTCCAATGTACCATCAACTTAGAGACATCCATAGGACATGCTCCCTCCATTTTAATTTGTTTGTTCTACTTTTATTTTGAGCAGTCTAAAAATAATGCATCTTTCCCTTTTTAGCAACTCCTGATTCCAGCTTTTCACATGACATGTATAAGACCACAAAATTAAACGGCATTTTGGTACATTCTAGACACTTTTAGTTTAGGACCACAAGAATCAAAAGTTTTCTTTACTTTCTTAATTTATGTGCCAAATCAAAAGAATATATATAGTTTTGTATGTATTTGATTTTTGATTCTTTCTTATGTGTTTTTAGGTAGTCCAGAAAATGGTGTGTGGAAAGAAATTGGAAACCCCTCATGGAAGCGCCCATTGCCGCATATACTGGTGGCAATTATTTCATCATTTTTGTTTGGCTACCATCTTGGGTACGAGTGAACTTTCAATTTAGTTTCTTTCATAAATCCTACCTTTTTAGTTGGTTAAATGTTGACCTTGTCTACTATTTGTTTTTTTTTTTCAAACTTGGCATTTTATTTCGGTTTGGTTTATTCAGGGTGGTTAATGACACTTTAGAAAGCATGTCTTTGGACCTTGACTTCAGTGGCAGCTCCTTGGCTGAAGGTACTCTATTCCATTAACCTTAAAAATTTCTTAACACCCACCCCCCACAAACCCCCTCAGCTCCACTTACGTGGACCTCCATGTGGGGGAGTGGGGGTTTATTATCACTGCATCCATTACTCATGTATGACAGTGCATGCTACATTTGTATAAACATAGATGTTAAATTTTCTTTGTTATATATACAGAGGTGGAGTCCAAGGCAGAGTTCAGTCGAACCTGCTGTCTAACACTTGCATCTTCCCTTGCTTCTCTTAAGACGATTATCTTCATGTGGTTGCTTAATTCATTTTATACTGTTCCATCTGATATGATAATTTTGTTTTCAACTAAAGGTCTAGTTGTGAGTACATGTTTGGGAGGTGCTCTTTTGGGCTCTATATTCAGTGGTTGGATAGCAGATGGGGTTGGTCGTCGAAGAGGTTTTCAATTGTGTTCTCTACCAATGATAATAGGTGCTTCTATGAGGTAAACCCATAATAAACTTCTTATGCTTAGGCCTTTTCAACTTTAAATGCAGCGTGAACATTTGCTCTGTAATACCGTCCAATTATTCTGAAGTATTGAGTCCTCTTCTGTTCATTGTATAACCTGACTGGGATGAATGGATGTTCTAAAAGGAAAGTGTCTAATTCCTTAGGGGATGTTTAGCCTTGCTATCTTTTGCTTTGGCAAAGTCTCCTGCAGACTTATTCTTAGGAGTCTTGTAAAGGTTGCTTTATGTGGCATGGCAGCCGGGGTGTTTAAGTGCTCTTTTCCTTTTTAAGTTGTTAAATTATATAAACTGGAGCGAATACATTTCGAGTTTCCGGAAATTAACTGAAGGTTCTTCAACCGCATAAATGTAGTGCTGCAACAAGTACTCTTGGACTTATGCTTCTTGGAAGGCTACTTGTTGGAATAGGAATGGGCCTAGGCCCTGCTGTTGCTGCTCTCTATGTTGCAGAGGTATATGATATTATCTTTTGCTCCTAATTCTATCTTTTAGTTACATTTAATTTGTTTGACCAGGTTTCACCAGCTTTTGTTAGAGGCACCTATGGGAGTTTCACTCAGATCGCCACATGCCTTGGGATCCTGGGATCGCTTCTCATTGGAATTCCTGCCAAGGATAATGTTGGTTGGTGAGGATTGTATGACCTTTATCTTCTTTTCCCCTTCATAAAATCAATTGGTAGGGCTGGCTTAGATGAATGAAAAAATATTATTACTGGTCCAGTTTATTCCAGTCACTGTTTGGAATGAACTGTCTTTCTTCAGTTTGAGACTGCTAAACTGCTTTCTACAGGAGCAACAACAACAACAACAAACCCAGTGTATTCCCACCTAGTGGGGTCTGGGGGGGTAAGATGTACGCAGTCCATACCTCTACCTCTAAAGAAGTAGAAAGGCTGTTTTCGATAGACCCCCGGCTCAAGTCACGAGATACCACACAAACTCATAGTAAAGCACAGAACTAGATTACATAACATAAATACGGCACCCATAAGTATTAGAAAACAGAGGAAAGCACACAAATTCGTAATAAAACATGGAACACGGAATCATAACAAGAATAAAACCCCCACCAAGTAATTCCCTACACTAGCGATCCAAACCGGCCCTAGTCTTCTGCCCTAATTCACGTCCTCCAGACCTTCCTATCTAGGGTCATGTCCTCGGTGAGCTGTAACTGCTCCATGTCCCGTCTAATCACCTCACCCCAGTACTTCTTCGGCCTACCCCTACCCCGCCTAAAACCATCCAACGCTAGCCTCTCACACCTACGAATCGGGGCATCCATGCCCCTCCTCTTCACGTGTCCGAACCATCTCAATCGGGCTTCCCGCATCTTGCACTCCACTGGAGTCACACCAACCTTCTCCCGGATAGTCTCATTCCGAACTCTATCCCCTCTAGTCAGCCCACACATCCAGCGCAACATCCGCATTTCTGCCACCTTCATTTTTTGGATGTGGGAGTTCTTAACTGGCCAACACTCCGCTCCATACAACATGGCCGGACGGACTACCACCCTGTAGAATTTGCCTTTCAGCTTGGGCGGCACCTTCTTATCACACAACACCCCCGACGCGAGCTTCCACTACATCCATCCCGCCCCAATATGGTGCGAGACATCCTCGTCAATCTCACCGTTACTCTGGATCACGGACCCGAGATACTTGAAACTATCCCTCTTACATACCTCCTGTGATTCCAGCTTCACTACTACCTCATTCTCCCGCCTCACGTCATTAAACTTGCATTCCACATACTCTGTCTTGCTTCTGCTCACCCTGAACCCTTTAGACTCAAGAGTTTGCCTCCACACCTCTAATTTGTCATTCACACCTCCTCGAGTCTCATCTATCAGAACTACATCGTCTGCAAAAAGCATACACCAAGGCACCTCCCCTTGAATACGCCGCGTCAACACATCCATCACCAACGCAAACAAAAAGGGACTAAGAGTAGATCCCTGATGCAATCCTGTCAAGACAGTGAAATGCTCTGAGTCTCCTCCCGCCGTCCTCACCTGAGTTTTCGCTCCATCATACATATCCTTAATTGCTCTGATATATGCCAGCGGTACTCCACTCACCTCCAAGCATCTCCAAAGCACCTCCCTGGGGACTTTGTCGTAAGCCTTCTCCAGGTCGATAAACACCATTTGCAGGTCGATTATTAAGAATAAGTCTATTATCCTATATGTTTATAGCATTCCATTAATTGATTGGGTGATGCGTAACTACTTCCAAAATGATGTCACAGGTGGCGAGTTTGCTTTTGGATATCCACCATTCCTGCTGCATTACTTGCTGTTTTGATGGAATTCTGTGCTGAGAGTCCTCATTGGCTTGTTAAGGTTGATCACTGTGCTCTTAAATCATCGAGTGTCTTGCAGTGGATAGAAAAGTGGCATTATCAAATTCAGTTTCTTGTGAACCTTGCAAATAGTAAAATCCGCCGAGTATGCAAATTCACTAGGTCACCGAAATGAAAGACACGCTTCTTTATTTCAGTTGACAAGTGATTTCTTGAAATGCCTATGTAGACAATCCAATTTTACAAACTACTGCTTGGTTTCCTGTCTTGAATATATGCTCAAAAGTGTATACGTACTCATCCTCTAAATTGCACCACAATCCATTTAATGTTGGGTAGAATGAACATGCCGACTATTTTTAAATGTCTTTTCGCGTCCCTAAAGCAGAACAACTCCATTTTTCATGGAACTTTGCTGTTTTAGGTGAATCTCCCGTTATTGAATTTCCTTCTTATTATATCTACTTTAACCATGTCTCATACAAGGCCACATAATGAAATAGCTGAAGAAGATATAATCTTTACAGATTCCAACAACATTATTGTAATTGCTTTCTCTATTCATTGATGGGCTTGTATTCTTCCTGTCTCCAATAACTTAGCAGGTTTCAGTACAACTTGAGAGAAAAATTATTGGTTCACTCCTGCCACAATTTGTCTTTGGGCCTTGATACTACAGTCAAGGCCATACATTGTATTTATACCATAAAATAGTGAGCATGTTCTTATACTTATCAAAATAAAAACTGGTTTATGGTCATGGTGCTTTTATGCAGGACCATCTTGATTTAATGTCAATTCTGTCTTCTATCGTTTGCTAACACTCAGCAGCTTATGGTTCTCTTATCTAACTTACCTTTTGTTTCTGGACTTCATTCAGAGAGGAAGAATTGATTTGGCCGAGGAAGAGCTTGAAAAGCTTATGGGAGCAGCGCATGTTAAATATGCTATTGCAGAAATGTCAAAGACGGACAAAGGAGATGAGGTGGATAATGTCAGGTTTGGAGAGCTACTGTATGGTCGTCATTTTAAAGGTATAATTATTGATGATGTGTTTTCATTCTGTCAATATTTTCGTGTGAAAAAGTTGAGCAAGTTTTAACTCTTGCCGTTTGGACAGTGGTTTTCATTGGATCTGCCTTATTTGCTTTGCAACAACTATCTGGAATAAATGCTGTATTTTATTTCTCTTCAACTGTTTTTAAAAAGGCTGGAGTACCCTCAGACATTGCAAATACATGCGTTGGGATCGTAAACTTAACAGGTAACATATCCTCTTTCCACACAAAACATGTGTAACACTCTTGGATCTTTTAGTGATTTCTCATTTCACTGTTGTTGATAACATCCACAGGATCTATTATTGCGATGATTTTGATGGATAGGCTTGGGAGGAAGGTGCTTCTAATTGGGAGTTTCTTGGGCATGGTAACCCAATCTTGTTTACTCATTACCATATCAATCAATAGGAGCATGTAGTTTCAAGCATAGCTCTATGCTTACCATGTATGGTCTGAGACCAGTGTTACCATATTTTGCTTTCTCATGCTTAAACGTCCGAGATATTTTTGGTGCAGGCAATTGCAACGGGTTTTCAAGTAGCAGCTGCGAGTTCATTTGTACCAAGCTTTGCAGTATTATACCTATCAGTTGGTGGGACCCTACTGTGAGTAATCCACTTCAAGTTTGTCTTGTAGCAGTTGATGCATTATTGATAGAAATGACTAGATATGCTCGTTATACTGTGATGATCAGATAACAACAAATAACTATCTGAGGCTTCTGACCTTTTTCCTGGGAAAGTTAATCTTTGTCATATAAAGAGAAGTCAGCTAAGTAATGAAGATAAATAGTTTTGGTACTGCTTCTGTGGATAACACGTTTCAATTGAATTCTAGAGATAAGCGTCATTATGTACTTAGTAACTGTTGACTCTGGTTAAATCCATTAAAGCAAATGCTGGTTGTTTTCGTTCAATAATGGGAAGTTATTTATTTTAGGTGTGTATTGGCATTTTCTTTGGGCGCTGGTCCAGTCCCTAGCCTCCTACTGTCAGAGATATTCCCTGGCCGGATCAGGGCAAAGGCGATGGCTTTATGCATGGCTGCACATTGGGTATTTTCATCCTGCTCTTGATTCTTTTTTTTTTTCCTTTTTGCAAATCATTCTCTTTGTTTGTCCTTGAATGAAGAATTATCAAATGGGGAAGGATCTCTAGAACATTTGTGTCTGACAAGTTTGACCAGTATACGATACGACGACTTGTTCGTATGCAAACCATCAAGTCTGAATAACAACTTTTTTCTGGCTCAAGGCATTTTCTCTTATTAAGTACTGGGATGAAATGGGTCCAAACCAAGTGAAATGGATGTTGAGGATTCATATAGCCTACGGTTACTAGTTTGAGGTTGATGCACAATACTAGTAGTTGAGGAAGGGGGTGACTGCAGGAGTGGCTCAAGGGTGAGGCTAGTAAAGCATTTGCTTTAGGCCCCTAAAACTTTGAGTCCTCGAAAAATTGCGAATTTTTTTATGTTAATGTCACTTAAAACAATATTGAAGATTGTAAAAGATAAAAGGTAAAAAAATCAAATTCAAAAAAGAAGGAAAGGAAGAAAACCTATATACTTTTTATCTGAAATGTTTATGATTTTAGTGTTCTTGGCAATTATCTTTTATTATAATTATAGTTATTGTTGTTGTGGTCATAATTTTTGTTTAATCTGAAATCTTAAAAAAACTATACCTTTTTCTTTCCCAAATGTTTTCACAATATGTATTTTGCTGTTTAACAGGTCATAAATTTTTTGGTCGGACTTCTGTTTCTGCCGATGCTTGAGCATCTTGGACCACAAATTGTATATGCAATCTTTTCCAGTTTTTGCTTGTTGGCAGTGGCCTTTGTGAAAAAGAACGTGGTGGAAACAAAAGGAAAAACATTACAGGAGATTGAGTTTGCCCTTCTTCCGTCTCATTAGTTGGTGACTAGATCACACACTCTATATTAAGTTCAGATTGGAAAATGCTAAGGTCCTAGTGATTGAACATCCAAATTCTTTGCTACCAGCTATTTCTTGATTTGTGCAATTTTGGAGTGTATTCAGAGGCAGGAAAGGTAGCAACGAGAACAAGATAAAGATTGTCACAAAGCGAGTTTTCATTAGGCAATTGTTACTCTGCTTACTTTTGCTGCTCTTCAGCTCACTCCATTGGTCGATGACTATTGCCCGGAGAAGCATGAAATTGCATCTGCCTCGTCAAGTAGTAGATCACATATATACTACAGATTACCTATTGTTGCTATTTTTGTATAACCTTTCTTTTAATATTTGCCTTGATCTGATTTTTTGTAATTAGCATGGCACAGAAAAGCTGAACTGGACATTCGTTACAGAAATAATGTTACGGTTATTGAATTAGCAAGATACATGACAGGCTAGTAGCTGGTTGCTGTAACAAGCATATTGGTTTGATTAATGCAGCTGATATTTTTCCATATTTGTCTTTAGATACTGTTATGTTGCACCTTTCCAGCTAGTAGTTGGGAAGCCAAGCTGTTAACCATGTGGATCATCGCTATACCTTCTCAACAGAATGTCCTACTCTAATTAGGGTGTTTGGTATCAAAGAATAACTTTATTTCCTTAAAAATTAAGTGATTTTATTATATTTTGATGTTGGTAAGTTGACAAAACTCGTTATATCAATAGTTGTTACATATAAATATATAAATAATCTAAGCAAACAATTGTGTGTATGGAAGAGGTACGGGGTGGGGTGTTCATTTTCCTAATTTTTTTAATGAGTTAATTTCCTAAAGAAAATGGTTGCTAAAATATTTTGACCAATTAAAGATAAAGTGATCGTCTTGGTTGTATGCAAGATACAGTTTGGTGATCATGCCATAATGGCAAACATGTACAATCTAGTTATGTGTTGACCTAACTGTTATAATGATGACATAAACGTGTCTTGTTATATGAAATTAGAGCTCATATTTGTGTAAAGAGTCTATTTAATTCATATTTATTGAATTGGATCACTCAGATTTCAAATGGGTAAATATAAACTTCAATTTATTTTAAAAGCTCATACAAATATGAACAAAATAGGTAAAATATGGGTACCCATTTAAACACAGAGATCACCCACTTATGTTTAAAATTTTTTTTTTTTTTCTTTTCTAGTTTCTTTTTTTTTTTTCTTTCTTTTTTCCTTTAATTTACTTTTTTGTTTTTTCATTTTTTACTCGTTTCTTATAATTTATATTTTTCTTTCTCATTTTTTCATCTATTTTTTTTCTTTTTTCTTTATATTTTTTTTCATTTTCCCCTTTCTCATTTTTATTTGATCATTCATATTCGCTTGAAACCTACCTGGGTTAATTAATTTAAGGTTCTAATTATTCCATTTAGCCTATACAATTTATAGCATGTCTTATCAATTAAATATAATCCATAGTCTCACTCCTTTATTATTATTTTTTCTATCTTTTATTTCTCTTTTTTTTCTTTCCATTCTTTTTCCTTTAATTTACTATTTTTTCTTTCTTTTTTCCTTTAATTTAATTTTTTTTTTCATTTTTTTCCACTTATTTTTTACTCGTTTCTTACACTTTCTTCTTTCTTCTATTTCATCAATTTTTTTCTTTTTCAATTTTATTTCTTTTTTCTTCGCATTTTTTTTGTATTTTTCGTTTTCCCCTTTTTCATTCTTGGTTCGTCATTTTTGTCATTTTTCTTCTTTTTTTTTGTTATATTTTTTCCTCATCTTTTTTTTTTCATTGCATTTTATATTTTAATTTTTTTTTACTTTAAATTTATTTGTATTGTACTATATATTTCAAATAATTTTATTATTTGTATTTGAATAGCTTAGTTGTCAATATGTACAATTTATCATTTGTATTTATATACAAATAAGTGTATGAATTAATTATATTTTTTTGAGACTAAAATATATAAATATACTATGTATCATTCAATGCAAATGTGTCATTAGTATTTGTATATCAAATTTATCATTTATATTTGTATATAAACAAGTATCATTAGTATACGTATGGTTCAAGTTGTATAAACATGTATCATATGATACAAATGTAACATTTGTATTTGTATAAGAGCTTAGGGTCGGCAAGGCAGGAAGTACGTAGAAACCTTGATTTGTTTACTTCTTGCGACTGCTAATGATATTTGGTTTGACGAATGTAATCTCAAGATCTTTCAGGATACTATCTCTGTATCTGTCCATTAGGTGGAGTCCATTTGAGTGTACTTACGCAAATTATAAATGTTGGGCGAATATAAATCAATATGCGCTTAAGGTAATTTCGTTATCAGAAAAAAAAAATTAAAAATAGAAAAAAAACAAAAATGGAAAAAAGAAGAAGAGAGAGAGGTAGAAGTTAGATATAGAAGAGAGAAAAAAAGCGTAAAGAAAGAATTGAAAAAAAAATATAAGAAAATCAAAAAGAAAAAAATAATGAAAAAGGAGGAAAGGAAAAAGGAAAAAAATGATGGTAAATATAAATATACTGAGTGGTTATGATATTTCAGTCATCATCCATAATTTGTACTCGATTTAACCAAGTTTTTCAAAAATAAAAAATATATAAAACATAAAATACAACCCAAAAAAAAAAATTAGAACGAAGTAAAACAAAACAAAATAAAAAAATAGAAAAAAAGAAGACTAAGAACGAAAAGAAAAAAGAAAGAGAAGCAAAGGGCAGAGATAGAAGAGAAAAAAAAAGAAATAAAAAAATAAAAAAATAAAAACTAGAGGCTACATATAGAAGAGAGAGAAAAAAAAAACTAAAAAAAAAAACGAAAATAAAGTCAAGTTGATATGATACAGAAATTTTAAGTTTTTGACTTTAGGAATTAAAGTGGGTTAAATTATTTTTACCCAATTCATATTTGATCAAATTCATATTTACCCATATTTATATGGGCGAATTATAATTCAAATCATTTTTGCTCGATCCATATTTAACCCGTCCAAATCCAATTCAATCCACCCGTTTGCCAACCCTATATAGAATAGTGGCTTAGTATGAACATTATTTTATTTAATCATCTGTTTGAATACACTACACGTCTCTGCTATTGCAAGTTGACTTTGAATTATTGAATAACTAACTTCCAGAATGTCATAATCTTTTTATTCATTTTCTAAATCAACAGCAAGTCCTATGTATGGCCTTGGGCATTTTCCTACCAAGGGGATAAAGATTTGATTCCACAGAGCATATTTGAAGAGTGAAGTTAGAGTCGATGATAGTCTAAATAACAACAGGAGAGCTCCCCCTAACTCGTGGAGGTCGAGACGTTTCAAAAAGACCATCAGCTCAAGTACAATAAATCAACGGACGATAGTCCAGATATCTACAACAAAAATGAAACTACTGAAATGCAAATCAAACAAACAATATTGAAAAGGGACGTTATGTTAATCCTCCTCCCAAAGATGTAACTAGCTACCAAACTTGGCCTAGTGGCATATGAATACAATAGCCAACTTGGAATAAATTGTCTTGGAAACTTCCAATAACTTGACAACTGATTTCAAATTTCGTTATTCTATTTTAACCCCTTAATTTTGTTAATTTCTATGATATTGATGTAAAAAACTCTTAAAAAATTGTATAACGTGGAAAAGACATACAATTGAATTGACCACTGCTAATCTGAATAATCTCTCATTGATTGGTTTTTCCAAGTCAAAGATGCCATCCACTATGGACATATCACACAAAAACCCCTTCCTGCATATATATGAAAGATCTCATTGATATTTTAGCAAAAATATTTCATCATATCATATACTAAGGGGTAATTACAATTTTCTTGGATACAATGGGAAGAGTTGGAGCAAATAATGAAGGGGAAACTCCTCAGCCAGAGAGTAGTGGTACAGAACCAAATCCTTCACAACCTCAACAGTTCCAAGGAGTACAAGCTGTACTTCAGTCACCATCACATTTACCAATTGGAGCTCCTTGGAGCACTGGTTTATTTGATTGTCATTTGGATCAAACTAATGGTAATTAGAATTTTATTTTGGTATAACTCTATATTATGTGTAGTTGTAATTAACTTATATATACAGTACTCTTCAATTTTGTTACCTGCTGTTCCCTTATTAGCTTGTTTGTTGTTGCTTCTATTCTTCTCCTCTATCTTAGTATAACTTCGCATTTTTTTTACATACTTGAGTTTGATATGTTTTACTTGAGCTAAGAGTCTATTAGAAACAACCTCTTTACCTTCACAAGGTTGGGGTAAGGCTGCGTACGCACCACCGTTCCCAAACCCACTTTTTGGATTACACTGGGTTTGTTATTGTTATACAATATCACAAAATAAATTCTAGTACTATGGTTCTTCACATCCTCAAACCTAATCCGTGATCTGCATCTGAAAAAGATTCTTATTTGTGTTAAAAGTTTTTGATCCACTTCTAAAGAACATTCTTGTTTGTCTAGATGCTATAACGATCATTTATTATCTTAAAATCCTTGATCCGCCTCGAAACAAAATTATCTTTTGTGAAGCTGTTATAATAATATTCTACTGTCTTAAAATCCTTGATCCGCTACTGAAAGAACATTCTTGTTTGTGCGTGCAGCTGTTATGACAGCGTTCTTACCTTGTGTTACATTTGGACAAATAGCAGAAGTCCTTGATGCAGGACAAATGAGTAAGTTGCCAAGGCGGCCCACAAGTACTTTTTACATTGTCAGTATATAGAAGTTAAACCCTTTCCCTTTTATCTTCTCGTTTTGAAAATTAAACTGTGGTTACTGTAGCTCGTGCTATGAACTAAGACTTGCTAAAGATTGATTTTTTCTTTTTGGTGATTAATGCAGCATGTCCTTTGGGGACTTTCATATACATGCTGATGATGCCTGCTCTTTGCTCTCAGTGGATCATGGGCTCAAAGTATAGAACTCAGTTGAGACAAAGATATAGTCTTGTGGAAGCTCCTTATTCGGACATAATTTCCCACATTTTCTGTCCCTGTTGTGCTCTTTGTCAAGAGTTCAGAGAGCTTCGGAACAAGGGACTTGATCCTGCTCTAGGTACAATGATGTTGTATTGTGTGTAGCGTTCATCTAAAAGTTTGAATTAACAGGACCGGATTGTTACTTGTACACGCTGTTGAATCAAACACATGAAAGTATTTTTGTTAACAGATAGCGATGAAACTATAATTCATGATCTTAACCTTGTTCTAATAAATGTGGTGCAGGGTGGAATGGTATAGTTGCTCAGCAACATTATGGGAACCAACAAGTGAATCAAGCTCCCCAAGTACAGTCCATGTCAAAGTAAAATTCAAAATTGTGAATTTTTGTTTGTTTGATTTGAGGTTGTAGTGTGTTTAAGTCATTTTTTGCAACAACCTTGTTTGAAGTTGTATCCTTAGTCAATCAGGCTGTGTTAATTGTTTGAACTATGTTTCTATAACTTTGTTTCAATTAGATTATTGTTTTACTGGAAGCAATGCCTCTGGTCTATGTACTTGCTCTCTGTGTTGCTTGGTTCAGTTACGTGTTGGATACTCCAAAATTAGTGCATTTCTGGAGAATCTAACACAAATACGATACTATTTTTAGAGAGTCTGAATGACATAGCTTATACTACAAATACCACCGCTGTCAATATTTTTAGAAAATCCGAGTGACATTGCTTACACTACAAATACCACCACTGACAATGTGTGATCAGCTTGTGTAGATGGAGATTTCATTTTACTCAATCAATCAACTATCCATCAATCCAAACTAATTAAAATAGGGGAAAATACATCAAATCCCCCTCAACTTGTCGCCAAAACTTATTTAGACCCTAAACTACGAACAATTATTTAACCTCCTTAACAACTTTCAAATGAATTAATTTCAACCTCAAAATCACAAGCCCACTCTCACAACAGAGAGTGCACTACACACGCGTCATGTCATTATCAAATCAGTGCCACATCACTGCCATGTCATTGCCACGTGATAAATTATAATTTTTTTTTTAAATAATCTCACACATATACTATTTTTATATTTAAAAAATAAATAAAAATATATATATGTATACTATTTATATATATATATTTTAAAAAATAAAAAAATAAAAAAATGCCCCCCCACCCCCATTTTTCTTTTTCTTCGGAACCACGCACCCCACCCCCTCCCCTGTGGGCTTTCTTCTTCACCCCCCCCCCCTCTGACCCCCGCCCCCCCCCCCCCCCCCCCCCCTCCCCTCTTCCGTCTCCTTCCTCCTCATCTGGAGACTGGAAAAAGGTTTTCAAGTTGAACTTTAGCTTTTCAAGTTGTCTTCTTTGTCCATTTTTCAAATTATGACTTTTAAAATCAGTATAATAGCATTACCAAATTAGCTCGGATTTGAATCATGAGCTTCTTACAAGCATAGGAACATTACCTAGCAATCAATTTGAATAACCACCCACAAGAACGAAGAATCCAATCTTGCCTTTATTGAAATTTTTGTAACAATTTTTGTCCACGATAAATTTAAATGAACTCCAAATAACCCTCAAGTTTCAGATTCATATTCAAGTTCATAGATGCTTTCCAACAGTTGTACACAACACCCCTTTTTTTTTATATGAAAAAGTAATGGCAAGAAAATTCATCAATGAAAAATTATCTAATAGCAAGAGAGTTTTACCAAATATATCTAATTGGGTTGGCTTCAGAACATCATAAAGTACATAAATTGAAATGTTTGATCTCAATTATAGCTTGTTCAGCTCTAACAATGGTGCGGGTAGGAAGAAGAAGAAGATGGGTGGATGGGATTTGATTTTAGTTTATCTTTTTTTTTTCATATATATATTTTTTTTTTTTTTTTTTTTTTTTTATTTATATATATATATATATATATATATATATATATATATATATATATAGAAATAAAATTTGTAAAATTTGAAAGGTGGACCCCACCTTTTTTCACGTTTTTAAAGTTATTTATGTATTGATTTTTTAAAAATTTGCCACGACAACAATTAAGGTATTAAAAAATTCAGTTGAAAGCTGTTAAGTGAGTAAATAATTATAAGTTAATTTTAAGTGCTAAAATAAGTTTTCACGACAAATTCAGGGAGGAAATAATATATTTTCTCTTAAAATAGACAATAAGAATCCTCCATAATCATTATGCCCTATGTGAACACATTTAGTTCCAAATAATATGACCAACAAAATAAATAGGGGAAAGGAAAGAAACGACACTTCAAATTTGAAAATGGCCATGGAATTTAAATTTCACTTTATAGCCATTTTAATTTACTAGCTTGTTCTATACCGTTTCTACACACCTTCTATACAGTTTCTATATAAATCTTATACATATAAATATTTTATACGAAAATTATACAGTTTTGATACACAATTTATACAATAACTATACATTTATTTTTACACATTTTATACAACAATTATATAATTTTCATACACTTTTTATATATTATTTTATACATATACATATTTGATTGAACTATACAATTTCTATACATCTATCTTATATAGATACATATTCTATTTAACAATTATATCATTTTTATATAATTTAATTATTATTTCTAATTTAAAAAAAAAATGAATATTTGATCAGTTAAAAAATTTATAAGAAAAAAAATTAAAATATTTTTAAAAGGGCCGAATTATCCAAGTTGAATACTGTATCGTATTGTATATAGACTGCATCAGTATTGTATATGGACTGTACATGAACTACGTAGGACAAAATGACCCAAATTAGGAAATGACTATAAAGCAAAAATAGTATATCCGACTGGCCACTTTTGAAAAATTTTCAAACTTGGGCTATATGTTTTAAAAAGTGCTATAGAGTGTGCTTTTTCCAACAAAATATTTGTCACTGGGAAGCATTAAAACCAAGACTGTTACAAGAAAAAGAATCATTCCATACTTCCATTCCATGCCTATGAAGATTGAGTTTGAAATGTAGTGGTGAAATTTTGACATCTTTACGATGCGTCGGGGGTTACTTTTATGTTTAATTATATCTTTACACAAATACCCTGAAATATTTACTGTTTATTTCTCTACCCGATATACATAGATTATACACGAACACACACATATTATACATACATTATACAACTGTGACTATCTCTTTTTAATTTAATTTGTGGGTGAATAACTATTTAAGTTAATTCTTCAATGGGCAAAATTCAGAAATAGCATACCTATCCCCTTAATTATGAGTTTCATAGCAACAGTTTCATAATTACATAATATAGCAAGTTGTATTTTGTATTTTTGCAAACTGTTGCTACAAAAATATAAATACATATAATCTTTACTGCCCCTATGATTGATATGTATTTTGTATTTTTGCAAACTGTTGCTACAAAAATATAACTACATACAAATACATATACTACAAAATGTAATTTGATAAAAGTGTTGTTATTTTTTGTAATTTAATACTTAAGTATGCTACTTTATATATATTTTCCTTCTTCAATCTTATTTGTCAAGAACTGAACTAATGAAGTTATTGTGAAACTAGCTGGGCCCTGAACTTGGGCCGTCATACTTTTTCGTGTCGGCCTTCTTTTACTTTATTTTGTCTTCAACATTGTCATTTCCTAAATTTGCTTGTTTAGAATTAAAGGAAATAAAAGAGGAAGATTAGGGGTATGTAAAAATTGAATCGATCAATAAATTAAATTAAAAAATTACTATTGATTTACTGCTATGATACAAAAATAGTATTGAAAAAAAAATAATAAATTCTTCTTAATTTGTTAAATTATACAAAGTTGAAAAAATCTAACTTCTATAAGAGTCGAGTAATAATAAGGTGTGTGTATTTTTCTCTTATTGAAGATACTATATCTGATATCAAGAGATTTTACATGTCTTATTATACGTTAGCATCAATTTTAATGCATTCTTTAAGCTTTTTCCTTAGATTATTATGCATGTAATTTGTATTTTTTATGAACATTTTTTAATCGAGTAAATCAAAAATCAAATCGGTAAGTATTAAAAATCGATAAGAAATATTTTATTAGTTTAGATATTAATTTAATATATTTAAAATTTGAAAATCGATAAATCAAACCAACAAAATATAAAATCAAACCAAACCGATGCATACTCCTAACAAAATATAAAATCAAACCAAACCAATGCATACTCCTATTCATAAGTTGCATTATTACCATCCGATGTCATATTATATAGCAAAATTTTTAAAAGCTCGTCTCTATTGAAAAAGTGCTCACTAATAATATATATATATATATATATATATATTGAATATCTACTATAAAAATACATAACGCTGTGATGTTTTATAATTTTTAAAAAGTATCATTATAAAGAATAATAAGGGGACGAAATTGCTACATCAGCCAACTTTCTCCAAGAAAGATTGTAGCTGGCGATTTAGAACTAAAATTATAACTACAATTGTTTGATTTATCATTAATGTTTAAATATTTTTCATTCACTTCAAATTTCAACCCATCTTGATTAGTGAAATTAACCTCGAAATTTGGAGCACTCACTAGTTGAAACCAGAAACTGATAGAAGTCCTCTCTTTCGTATTAGTTGGCCTCCATGGACTTGACACACTCATTAAAAAAATATTCATAGATGCTTATTTTACCAAATTAATTTTATTAATTAAGCTTTAAAAGTATAAATGTGAGTTATACACTTTATATAGTGATCATAGGGATAATCTTGAAAGAACGTAATAAAATTCTCTTGATTTCATAAGTGAAACGTCTACTCCTTTCGTTTCGTATTAGTTGGCCCCTATGGACTTGACCCACCCATTAAGAGAAATATTTATTAGAGGTCTATTTTACCAAATTAGTCATATTAATTATACTTTGAAAATATAAATTTGAGTTATACAATTTGTTTAGTTATTTAATGATAAGGGTATTATTGAAAGAACATATTAAAATCCTCTTAATTTCATTAAAGGAACAACTAAATTGAAACAAATATTTTTAAAAAGAGGATCAACTAAAATAAAATGAAAAAAGTAAATTAAAACAAATATTTTTAGCAAAAAGGACAACTAATACGAAACGGAGGAAGTACATACTTTACAACTTTAGAAAGCAAGGACATATAATTGTTTGTTCGGTATAACATTGATGTTTTGGGATATTCTAAATCACGTTTCTTTCCTCCTAATCTTTTGAGATACCCCCACCTCCACCCCCCACCCCCCACCCAAAATAAATAAATAAAGTTTGAATGAATATATGTTGTTTGATATAGTACCATAAAAAGGTAGAAAGAATTAGTGGAATCGTCTAAATTCAATACTTGTTGGGTCAATTATATGCAAGCTATCATTAAAAGAATATGTACGTTAGCTTATTTTCTAATAAAATTCTTTATTAAGTGTATAAAATATAACCATACATTAATTCATTTGATGGGAAATTAAGAAAATTAATAAACTTATCGAATGCTTGTTGGATATTGCAATAAGCCATAATCGTAGCTCAAATAATGACCATAAGCATGTATTTTTTTTTTAACCTAACCAAATTAAATTATATTTGAATGACAAATTAAACATGAGCAATAATATTGTATCATGATCTCATCCATCGAGTACGAGTTAAGGTTCAATCCTATCCATTGTTATAACGTTTGAGGTTTTTTTTTCTTTCTCAAGTTTCTTAGGGACTAATTTGCTACGCATAAATTGACTGAATATAGAAAACTTTTCGCTAGCTAACAAACAGAGGCAGAGCCAGGATTTCAACGAAGGGGGTTTCATATTCAAAGAAAACTTAGTCGAAGGAAGTTCAATATCTACTATAACCACATAAAAAATAATTTTAATCATGTATAAATAGTATATTTTTCCGTCGAAGGGGCTTCGGCCGAACCCCCGAACAGAAGGCTGGCTCCGCCCCTGCTAACAAAAGGTATCATGTTTTTCATAGAATTATTCGTTACTTATGTCAGGATTTTCACTTCTAATATTTCCGGCCTCTACGTCTTGTCACCGAAAACCTGTCGATGTGTGTATATATGTGTAGACATATAAGAAAAAAAAGCGTATAATAAATCACTCCCACAAAAAACTTACATTGATGGAACTTTGAACGAATTAACAATAATTTGGAGTTACTTTGCTGGCCTATTTCTCAACATGGTAACGACCATTTTCAGCATCAATATTAAAACCTAACTGGGGCGGAGTCAGGTAGGGTCGAGGGGTTCATGCAAATCCATTTTGGGGGAACATTATATTGTTTATACATGAGTTAAATTACTTTTTATGTATGTCGAACCTTCTTCAAGTGTTTATTTCTTCATGTTTTGAACTCTTCATTGATCTTGGCTCCACCATTGCTCTTGTTGTACATAAGGACAACGTTTCATTCATTGTGAACTAAAAAGTGGTTGGCTGATTAGCAAGACGTTAGGCCGCCTAGCCACTTACAAGTTATAAAAGATTGGGGGATGGACAGGGACAGGTATAGACACAAACTTATAACTTTGCTAAGGAAAATTGAGATTGGCCACAACAACCCGGGCATCAGATTCACAATGTAATTATATGTACATTCACATGAATCAAGAATTTTTTGTTAAATCATATACTATATATACAGTAATATATATTATTAAGAAATTTATTAAATACTTATAAATATTTAACGGTGATTTAATTGTTATTATTATATATTAACTTGAGATCGATGCATGAATCTTTAAATTTCAAATCATGAATTCGCCCCGGTATTGCAGGAGCTACTGGCCATTCCAAACTGTCACTATCATCTGTCTTTGAAAACGAATTCAAATATATCGTTAACCTTTTAAAAAAGCACAAGTAGACAACATAATGCTACTATCTTTTTCAAAAAATTATATGTTTTGGCTTGATCATGAATTGATGATTGTATTGGACCATCTTTACTCGCATACAATTTTTTTTTTCTTCTTTTCGTTGTTTGTTAATCATCTTAAATAATATTGTCAAAGCCTCAAATCTTTTATGCACATTTCACTTTGTGAATGTCCCAAGACAATATTGGCATTTAATAATGTATGCATAATTGCTTCTTGACTTTCTAACATTGCCATTAACACACTGATCAAGTACATATAGCCCAGCACGAATCTTAATTATTGTCAACTTTTATAAAAAGATAAAATTAAGAGTTTAAAATAGTTTCCTCTCATCGTGTCATATATGTATTTTATTGAAATTTCAAATAAAAATTATTGGATACAGAGAAACTATAGTATAGTTTAATTCTTCATTTTAAAATTGTTTACCTTTTGCTAGTGGAAAAGAAAGTGGAATGACCTAGGCAATCAGAAAGTTCATGGTCGAGGATAGATCCTTAATTCCGCCGCCCCCACAATCCCCATAGTATAAATTAGTAAAAGGAAATTATTTACTGTTAATTTCGTGCCAATTAGTGTGTGGTTTGAAAGTCCACATCGTAATCCCACAAGTGTGCTAGCTCTGTGCAGGTCAATGTGTATGCAATCTTATTGAGTAATACCTTATGAAGATAGAAAGATTGCTTCAGTTGTGAAGAATGAAACAATGAAGAAAAGAATAGTAACAATAACAAATAATACAATAATAAATATAGCGTGTAGAAGAATTTAACTAGTTCATTTTAATTAGATTTTTCGATCCTGTGCATTGATCTAATCCAAATTTGACATTCGTCATTCGATTTGAATTGCTAACATTCAACCCGTAACCAAAGGTGGAAGTGGAACCAACAAATTAAATAAGCGTGAGTGTACATATATATATATAGATGTAGAAATTCTAGAATGGGACTTGATTCATGATTGTGATCGAGGTAAAAAATGTAAATATTAGGAATCGACTTTGTTCATCCATTGCCCCTAGAATTGGTCGAGGTGCAATTAAATTAGCCCGGACATTACGGTTATAAAAATCCATTGCAATTTGAGATAGAATACGCATATGAGATTTCTAAATTCTAACGTAGTAGTGGAAATGAAACCAGCACTAATTTTTGTATTAATAAGAGCATGGTGGTTTCTGATTTAATCTTTTGCTGCATTAGTTGTGTTGCAATTAGCATTTAGCGTGTTGTTTTCTACCAACACAGGTCATGTAATTGACAAAAATGTCATTTAACCAGTGAACGCACCAGCCACGCCCCTTCTCTCATCAGATTGTCATTCTGGTAAATATATACTAATTTTTCCCATCCATATTATCAATTATGCAATGTATTGTTGGATTCAAGGTGTATAAGTGAATGGAAAATGGAGGGAAATAGTGGAGGGAAAGAGAGATTAAAATGGAAAAGTGTACTCTTTTAATGAAAAGTTTACTAATTCTTCCATATTTGTGGGAGAAGGAAACTTTTAAGTGTTTATAATAAGAAATACTTATTTCACAAGTGAGGCAAGAACAAGGATGTGACTCATGTTGTTGCTCGGCTTTGAGTTTGGAAAAGGATCAATTAATGAGATCTGTTTGTTTAGACGAATTTTATTTGAAACTTGTTTTCCAAGTGAAATTTTAATTCAAAAATCTGATAGAATTATTTTTCTCCAAGTGCAAGCGCATTTCGGATGCCATGCAAACGCATACGCAATGCATCTCGAAGGGATGCGACCCTTCGAGGTAAAAGGCACACTGTCAGATCAAGCACAGGTCCAGCACAGACTGGGCGCTGGTGACGTGGCTGTATTGAATAAGTGCCTTTTTACTGAACTAATGCATCCTTTCTGAAAGGACACATAAAGGCTATAAATACCTGACGTATTCGTCAAGTATTAACATGATTTTTGACAGCAAAAACACTTTGCATATCTTCAAAAACTCGTTGTGATCATTAGTTGTTGAGTGAGTTCGAAGAATCCAACAATTTGAAGTACCGCTATTGTTGAATTTAAGGTCATTTTATCCTAGGAGGAAGATTCCATAACCTCGGGTATAGTGAGGGGAATTATTTCTTAAGGACACTCCGTGAAGTCTGGGGACTTGGCCTCAAAAATTTTGTTTCATCTTATTTCTGAAAATTAACATACTTCTTGGAAAGATTATTCTTAATAATCTTGTGTTGAAAGTGTTAAGCAACTTCATAGGTGTTCTTGGTTTTACACATGAACTTGAGTTGAAGTTGTTATGCGTAAATACAGATTAAGTATTTACTTGTGCACACCTAAATTGGAGGGAGTAAATACCAATTGATATCAAGTTAAAGGGCACATTATATTTATGTGTTATGCCAAGAAAAAAATTACGGTTAATGATGGGTTTAACGATGAGCAAGAAAGATAAAATTTCCTAAACGATATGTTGATTGTACCAATGGATTTCCAAGTTACATATACAACACTTATGAACTACCATGTAGGGTAGTATGATTATTCATGAAAATCAAGAAAATAGGACCATATTGTACAATGTACAATACCACTTTTTATCCTTCACCAGATTTCAAATGCAAAATAGCATCACAAGCAGTCAGCTCTGACTTTCATACTGAGAATGACTGTTTGTGATGTTATATCATTCATTCCATGAGGACACAGAGGCTCCAATCGTCTTATCATCAGTTCGTTTTCGTCCCAACTTTTTTACACTGTCAGTGTATATAACTTAAAATCGATCAGAATAAATGCTTGTAACATCAAAATCCCCCGCCGAGAGCTGGAGCCCAGTAATCAGCGCCAGTGTCGCTTCCTACATTTGCCATGCAAGAAATAGGAACCAAACACAACCCTCTACTCCTTAAATCAGTTGGTTTGTGCTGAGAATCCTACAAATTTTTTTTTTGCAAAATCAGGTCACTTAGATTAAAAGATAATTAGAGGAAATTCAATTTGATAGTATTGATTAGTAACAGAGAACATATGATAAGTAACCTGCTATAACAAGTTAAATTACACTGATAGTATAAAGTGTATTACACTTTCGATCGGTGCTAATTGCAATACTAGAAAAGGCGCATGCATGCATTAAATAAAATTATACCATACCTGTTTATATGCTGACCTCCTTTTCAGAAAATTACCATCCAAAAACTAGATGAAAAGGAATTAGAATTCAAATCAGTATCTAGCGCTTATTTTTGTATATTAACTTTTAATTTAAGACCACAGAAACTAAACGTATTCTCTACATTCCTCAACTTTGTGTTCGGTCAAACTAGGTAACGTAAAATGGGTAATGGGAGTTTCTTTTTAACAAAATCATATATATATTTAAAGAAGTCCTATTGTTGTTGAGAAGTTCATTTCACCTTTAGGTCACTTCTTATGAACAGAAAATTTTTATAACTGTTGCTTTACAAATTAAATGTAAAGTCTCCCATAGCTAGCCTTTGCTTGTACTGGTGAGAGATCCAATAAAGCAGGCATGGTATACCAAGCTGTTTGGGCAGTAAAAAACTAATTTTCTAATTGAATTCAAGTTTTAAAAAAAAGAAGATAATCTTCATAATTAACGAATTAATCACATATGATTAGTCAGTTGCACGTGTATAAATGAGAGACTTAAGGAATCTTGGTCGTGCATTGGAAAATGTGAAAAGAAAAATGCTTACATTTACTGATTGTTGGGGAATGTGACCCATGCTTCCTGATGCATTGCCCAAGTATGGAGAGCTTAATGCCTGCATAAATTGGTGCACCACAGAAAAAAAAAAAATACATAAAGAATTTAGTACAAATAGAGACTACTGAACTAGGGATAATTTTTAACTTATATGCCCTGTAAAAAAAATGAGTATTTGGTAAGGTAAGTAATATCAAGTATCGAGCAACTTTCTACGATAAGTGTTGAGAAATTACCTAATAAAAAATGAATTTACGTTCTGTGCACTGTTAGTGTACAAAATATTCTAAACTATCAGATAAACTCAGGAGCGGCTCTACCTTGTAAGAAAATAGGCGGCAGCCTTAGGCCCCCAAATTTGAGGGCCTCATCCTTTATAATAATATAAATATTTTTTTAAAAAAAAAATAAATATTATTCATAAAAAAATAATTTTTCTATATAAAAAAAAGTTATTAGAAGAAGTTCATATATCTAGTGTACTATGTTTTAGGAAATATTAAATGCATTGATTATGTTATTACTTAAAAAAAATAATTAGAAAAAATCGATTCTATAATTTTGAAAATAGAGTTCATTAAAAGAAAGTTATTTTTTTACAAAATTTTAAGGCCTCCGTTTGATTTTCGCCTTAGGCCATGAATATGCTTGAGCCACCCCTGGGTAAACTTGACTTGTTATTGCAATTTAACTAATTTTTTCTTTTTAAATTTTTGTATAAATAATTGGATAACCTGCAATAGCAGGTCAAGTTAACTGATAGTGTAAAATATTTTGTGCACTGACGGTGCACAAAACTTAAACTCAAAATATGTTGTGTTTACCCAAATATAAAATATATGTTGTAATTACTAATATGGAGTTCATGCTATCGAGAAAACGTGAATATATTTCAGATGACATGAATTGGCTCTTTGCAAACGTAAATCCGTCGAAAATTCCATATTTCTAACGGTCTTCTAACAGAAACGTCCATTGAAATTAGCATTTTTAGCACTTTACAGGGCAAACTAAATTGATAAAAATTTATGTGTATTATCAATGAATATAGCTTAAATATATAGTCATAGTATAAAAGATTTTTCACGCTATTATTTATAAGTAACTAATTAATCTATTATTATAGGACCGTCCATAATATAGTAATCTGACAAATAATTTGACGAATTGGTGGAGTCAAGAATTTAACGAAAAGTATGTAAATTTTCTTTCTAATTGAGTAAAGCCTGTAAAATTAAATACATACTCATAAGTTGCTAGAGATAATCTCTATATTAGACTACATAATACTTGTGAGCCTTCACCTAAGGTGGATCCGGCCATGACAACATGTCAAAATCAATGAATATTTACAGTACTGTATATGCTGATGTATATAAGTTAAATTGGTATCGTTGAAGTTTGAAAGGCACATTATATCATGCTTTTGGTTATGATGAAAAAAAAAAGGTGATAAAAAAGAGACCTGAATTTGTGCTTGAAGGAATCTGATGTAGCCAATAGCTTCTGACAGGACGGAGGCTGTATCAGTCTGCAAAAGAGAAACATGACATGTCTGTCTCACTCACTAACACAAATTAAAGCTCATCTATATTCTTTCTTTTTTCTCTCTCACTTTTTTTACTTTTCTTTTTGTGTTTTGAAAAACTTTAGACAGGGCTTGATGGGTAAGATCACTAAAGCAAATAAAAGGGAATCTAAAATGTTTTACTTTGTAATTTCCACAATATGTTGACCAGTAATTATATTGTAGTTTGTCAATCTAATTCTTTGTTTATTCCTGGTTTTGTTCTTTTCAGTGATCAGTACTGCCACCAGCATGGGAATAAGCCTAAATTTTTACGCAGCACAAGATTCAACTTACATGTAATAATATTGACCCCATTGTAAATAGTTTACACGTAGCTAGTAATTTTCGGTCAGTCATACGACTGTGAATTCATTTTCGGGCCTTGTCTACACTGCTCGTCTGCCCGCACCTACTGCCGGTAGGGTTTGGGCAGTGTCTCAATCAATTCCATCATGATGAATCTATTGGTATATTTTAACTTATATATATTGTTTCTGTTTCAAAAAAAATGATATATTCTTCTTTTTAGTCCGTTTAATTTAAAAAGAATGACTCTCTCTTTTTTAGCAATACTTTAATTTCAACTTTTCACTCGATATTTTTAAAATCACAAGATTAAAAGACATTTTGGTACGTAGGACATAACTTTAATTTGATACCACAAGATTCAAAAGTTTCTTTATTTTTTTTAAACTTCATACCAAGTTAAAATAGGCCATTCGTTTTGAAATGGGGGGAAGTAGAAAATTATGAAGTTAATTGTCAACAAATATACTAGATTAATCTATAGACGTGATCAACTTAATTAGCTGATGGTGTGAAAAAAAAGTTGCACATTCTATGTGCAAAAAGTTAATTAAACCTAGCTAGCTAGTCACTTTACCTTTCCAAATGGAGAAACGAGTTGGTGGAGTGATGTTATTCTATCTCCTAGCTTCTCCTTCCTTACCTGCTTCCAAATTAACAAAACAAAATTCTGTTAATTAAGGACTTTAATTTGCTAGAGTACATATTTTTCAGTGAAATTAAAGATTACAAATATAATTAGGAAGGGATGATAATTGCCTTTAGAGATGGTTGAGCTGAAGAATGCTGAACCCTAGCCTTCTTACTTATCCCACCACTGCTTGTGCTGTTACACTTTTAATGGATACATAAAAGAAGTCAATAAAGTCAAAGAAAGAAAGAATTGGAAATTTTCAGAGTGAATTCACTAACATCTCTACTTTTCGTATTGATTAAATTCCTAATGCTAATCATGAACATGTTTTGGCATTTATTTATAAATCACTTTCACCTTTTTTGAAATTTTAATGATGAATCCATTGACTTATATAAATGCTAGCTAATAGTAGATGGGATGGAGAAATCAACTAGTACTTTTTACCTTCTACCTTTACTTTAATTTAATTTAATTTAATTAAAAAATTCTTACCTCAGTTGAATTATGGTCTGGATGTTGATGCTTGTGTTCCCCTTTGCTATTTGAGAAATTCAAAAGGTTATGACTTAAACCTGTTGTAATACAAGAGCTAGCTGGTGATGGCAAGTCTTGTTGAGACCAATTAGATGCTAGAGGTCTGGTAAAATGATCTGTAGCTAATTCTAATTTTTCTTGTAGTGACGATGTTTGAAATTCATTATGGACATGGTGGTGATGATGATGATGACGATGATAATCGTACAATTGGCCCAATTCTGGCTTTACATCAGCAACAGGAACCCTAAAATTAGTAGCTACTGATGATGATGATGTTGGATGGACGGAATTTAAACTGTGGTCTTCTGAATTACCAGCCTCATGAAAAGGACTTATACCAAACTTTTCTTCATCACCAGAAAATCCACTCCTGTCATTTGAAAGAGGGTCAATTAAAATGAAAAAAGTTTCACCCAGTAATACGAAAACCAAAAAAAAAAAAAAAAAGAAGAAGAAGAAGAAGAACTCTTATTATTACTGAAAGTCGCTTTAGAGTGAATTTTATGTGTTCAGCTAAGCTTATTACTTTAAGCTCGAACTATATAAATGTAAAAAAGAACATCAAAAATATGTAGCTTTGATAAAATCACACTAATTTTGAACCTACGAATTAATCTAGATCCTGTATCCGTCTCTGTATCTGCTCGTGGCAAGAAGACTTGTAGAAATCAAATCATGAGAACTAGCTAGACCAAATTAAAGGGGAAAGTCATCGATTTTTCGCAGGTGGTGAGCTAGCATGGGAATAGAGAACTCAGTAATTTTGAAACACAACAGTTACCCATAAATTTTTAATTCTAACCTATAAACTTAAAATCCTCGATTTTCCCGACGAATCCTTGAGCCTTAAGAAAACTTAACAAAGGGAAATAAGAATTAAACCAAGCTAAGTAAACACTAGAAAGAAAAGAGAGAGTAATTAAAGATGTGTATTTACACAAGTAGTTGGCTCAATGAACGAGGAAAATCTTGATTTGGATTATGAGCTCCATAAAAATGTGAAGAATTAGAAGTAGTAGAAGAAGAGATATGTGGATGATCATCATGAGATAATTGTGGATGTTGCATGTTTCCATTATTCATGATCATACTCCACCAATTAGTAGGGTTTCCAGCCATCATTTGCTACAAACTCATAAACGATGATTATTAGTTCTTCTATCAGCAAATCATCAACACAACTTTAATTTCTTCTTCAAATAACGTCACCAAAAAAGATATTCTTTTCTTCTTCTCTGTTTGTATCCCTCTCACTAGTTGTCTATTTTTTTTCTTCTTTTTTTTTTTGTGGAAAAAAAGGAAACTTTCTTGAAGGGCTTTCAAGGCTTTGTATTATATATCATTGTCAAGTGAGCAACATTACTTTCTACTCCCTCCCGTTTCAAATTAATTGGCTGTTTTAACTTGACACAAATTTTATCAAAATAATAAAAATTTTCAAATATTATGATCTTATAATAAACATTTAATTTTTATAATATTAAATAAATATCATGTGAAAAATTCGATTTAAAGAATTACTAAAATGAAAGAGTCATTCTTTATTAATCAGATTAAACAAAAAAAGTAGATCAAATAAATTTAAACCGACGGAGTAATAGTTAGTTGTAGTATTTCTTACTTGTGGGGTTGATAAGCTTTGTTATTGTATTTTGTTTTTCCCTCTTATTGATCCCTTCTTTTAATTTTTTTATTTCTTGCTTTAACTTTATTGTAAAGTGGAGGCAGAAAAAGGCTGGTGGGTCAGGCCCAAAAACAAATGCTCGTGGAGTTTTTTTTTTCTAACTTCATTGACTTGGATTGGTAAATAAAGATTGTTCTTTTCTGTTACTAGCTATACAGCTGCATTCTCAGATCTTATCATGTGAAAAAGGAGCACGCTCTTTTTCACATTAACATATATAGATATACTAGTTTAGCTCTACGTGCGTCGCATTTGTAATTTTTTATTATTTAAAATTAAACGATTTTATCTATCACGAGGTTTTTTAATAAAGTACAAAAAGTTTAAAACAGATATTTTATCGTAAGCACTTATATATATGAGAAAAATAATTACATTGTTAGATTCGAAGATGCGAGAATATCAAACCTAGAAATCAAAATTCACGAACAAACAAATGTAATAATGCATGGTGTGTAAAACTTAAAATCACTCTCTAAGCTAAAGAAAAAATAGTAAGTCACGACAACCAATAGAAAAGGAAAAGCAACTCAAAAAAGAGAGAGAGAATAACATATTAACCTAGCGGATGACAATTACAATGGCTGAAGAAAACACAAAATACAAGCGTGGGACGGGACAATATATATTAATATAAAAACATGTTGAAAATTAAACCTAGTCCTAATTTAAGAAAAGAAACTTACCATATTTTAAAGTCCTAATCCATTACCATATTTTAAAATCCTTCTAAGATTCAAAATTATCTATATAATTAAATAATAATTGAAGAAAAAAAGTGAAAAGAAGATTTTGTCTATTGTAAAGTGTTTTAATGAAGAGCAAAAAGTTCAAATCACTTTTCTAAGGGTATTCACACTTTTAATATATTATAGATATAGATATAGATTATAGATATAGATATAGATATAAATTCTTCCGGTCATTCTTTATAATAACATTTTATTAATTTGATAATATTTTGTTATCAATCAAAAATAGCCAAACAATAATATTGTTATAAAGAAAGCTTGATTGTATTAATAACACATGCTTATAACATTTTTATACTAGTGGTATTAAAAAAGTTTCAATTATATTCTGGTCGCTTTAAAGATAATTACAAAAATTAGATAGGTGCAAAATAAAATAACTATAACATGTTAAATTATACTGAGTGTAAAAATATACTTTGTTCACATAAGAAAAATTCTTAGTTAAGTTAGGTTTACTTTTTAGTTTTATTGCAGAGAAGGGCTCTCCTGTCCTTTTGACAACAATTCCTTCTTACGTCATGAACCCCTTTAAGATGCTGTATATTGAAAACTACATAAAAATATGACGATAAAAATTTACACGCACTTGATATATACATCAAATTAATGTATTTTTATTGTAGTTAAGTAATTAAATAAAGCAAAGTATATATTAATTAATCATTGTTAAGTAATATGACCTCTAAATTCAAACATATGACATGAATGTGCTGACTTGGTGTATACACCGATTGCGTGTGTAAGTCGCCAACCCGCTGAAGTCAGAACACAAATCAAGAAATTAAAACTTTGTAAGAATTGGATGGGTTGAGTTATGACTTGCTTGTTAGTCCATTCAACCCAACTCATTTTAATCTGAGTAACTTAATGACTCGCTCATTTATTAACTTGCATTGTTTGATTGCGATCACCATTAACACCCCCAAATTGCACCACTCAATTGTCAAGAATAAGTTATAATGATGAACAGTAATCCCCTTTAGGACGACATGATAAACGGCCTCTACATGTGATGACCAACTTGTTATGGTAAAATTTAAGGGCTTTGTTGTAAGAAACGAGAAAGAAGGCGATAAATATTTAACGTTTTAAGTTTATATCTCGCATCAACGCAATTAGTAAATCATTCTTTTGTTCTTTTTAATAACGTAGTATTCAAATCAACTTCGATATATTTCAATCATTTTGTTAGATATCTAGTACCTCATCTACTACACCCCATCAAATTATTTCATTAGATATCTACTATTTCCCATCAATATAAGTATCAAGTAACGCGGTTTATGCAATTACACATATTACCTAATGTCTTTGTCGTTTTCAATTCACTGTGGCCACACGCTGCTCCTAGCCAAAAATTCTTGCAGATGCTCTTTTGTGCTGTATCTACTCAATCACAAGTTTAGTGATCTCTTAACTGCAAAATCATTCGCAGTTAAGTGATGGAGCTAAAAATTGATTGGAGGAGGGTTTTTTCTGTGAAAGGACAGAAACAAAACTTTAAATTAAACTATTTTCATGAAAAGGGCCATGGAATTTAAATTTCACTTTCTAACCATTTCAATTTACTGGCTTGTTCTATACCATTTCTACACATCTTCTGTACAGTTTCTATACATATCTTATACATGTAAATATTTTGTACGAAAATTATACAGTTTTGATACACAATTTATACAATAACTGTACTTTTTTTTTTTTACACGTTTTATACGATAATTATATAATTTTCATACATTTTCTATATATTTTATACATATACATATATGATAGAACTATGCAATTTCTATACATATATCTTATATAGATACATATCTATTTAACAATTATATCGTTTTTATATAATTTAATTATTATTTCTAAATAACAAAAAAAAAAAAGCAAAATATTTGATCAGTTAAAAAATTTATGGCAAAAAAAAATTGAAATATTTTTAAAAGGGCCGAATTGCCCAAGTTGAATACTGTATGTATGTATCAATATTGTATATAGATTGTATATGAACTACATAGGCCAAAATGATCCAAATTAGGAAATAGCTATAAAGCGAAAATAGTATATCCGACTGGCCACTTTTTGAAAAGTTTTCAAACTTAGGCTATTTGTTTTAAAAAGTGTTATAGATTGTCCTTTTCCCTTCTTTTTTTTGCGAAGAAAGGGAGAGTGACAATTCTTAAGACAGTAATGTCCAACTTTATACTTATATATAAGAGTCACAAAAATATCTATATAATGGAATTACTACATATGTCTATTATTTTTTCCAACACATTATTATTTTTGTCCTTATTCATTATTTAATGATTATTTTTATTTGAACTCTATAATTGAATTATATATAATAATTTTTTGTAAATTACTTTTTGTTTCCTATTAGAGTACTTGTTCTTTTTTTTACATATTTCTTATACTGAAATTTAATTATTTTTTAATTTTTTTAGAGAATTTATTAATCTCTAAAACAATGACATGTGATTGATAAAGATAAGCATTTCCTTCTTGCCACATGAATCTTTGCACTTGATAGTGTGTCGTAATATGAAAATTACTGTTGAGTTTTTCATTGTGTTTCAATTACTTAATTATCTTTTTTTTTTTAAGAGTAGAGAGTAGGAAAATTAGTACTTTAGTTTCAAATGTCTCCATATAATTTAATAAATAAGAAAATTTTAAAGATGTTTTGCAAGACTTAAATTTAATCTCTAGCCTCCCTCCCTCCCCCCCCCCCCCCCCCCCCCACCTCTCGTTATTACGTGGTAAATAGATATGTGTTGCAAGTATTTAATTTTTTTTATAAATTTATAGAAAAAATTAATCTCAAAATATATATTGATTCACATAGGAGTGCACCTATTCATGAAATTAGTCTAACATATGATTAAGTTCAATTTGAATTATTGGATGGTACATTCTCAAAATTTTCCATGAAAATAACTTTTATATTACATATCAATTTGAAAATACAAATAAATTTTTCTTTAACTTGCAAATGCATTTATACAATGATCTAAGTTTTACGAGTTTACAGGAAATTTCGAACTACTTTTTCAATAACTTAATGTCACAAAAAACTAAAATATAAAAAAGTAATTACAATTTAATCTTTTATATTAATTTGAATCCAGGCTTATAAGCATCGGTCAAATATAAAACTTTATTAGTTCTGAAATTTTATTGTCTATATATGATTAATCTGAATAATATTGTTGAAAATATGAAACAAATTATACCTATTTGATAAATTACATATTATGTTTATATCTTGAGGTTTGCTCGGGCCACCCAGGACTAGTGGAAGATTAAATAGGTGTTTGGCCATGTTTCATTGTGAAAATAGAAAAAAAAAAAATTAAAGTGAAAAATGATACTTGAAAATTGAGTTATATTTGGCCATTATTTAGTTGTGTTTTTATTTTTTGTGAGTAATTCGAAGTGAAAAGGGTGAAAACATTTTTGTTGTTTTTGAAATTTTAGAAATGTTTTGAAAAAAATAACAAAGTGAAAACAAAACTTTCGCGACTTTCTTGGCCAAACATGTTTTTCGAAGTTCCAACTCCGAAAAAAGGTGAAAAAACTTGATGGTCAAACGCTCCCTAAGTTAAGAATTCAAAATCAAATGGGGGATGCTTTAGCTGACGTTAATCGCATAGCCTTAGTTTAAATATATATATATATATATATATATATATAAGGGCTATATCTTAGAGATATGAATTGATGAAATGCTCAAACTGTTAGGTTGCTAATAGGTGAATTCTTTCTGTTGCCTATGGACCATCTCTAGGAGGATAGTATTAGCCTATAGGCTGGCTAGGTGCTTGTATTGATTGTGTGATGAGGTGATTAGGATTGGATATAGTCATTGCCTAAATTTCATCAACATATCTGTGTCTGGCTTTCTATCTTTCACTTGTTTTTTCCCACTTCAAAAGTTACCTGACGCACGTTTTTTCCACCTTTGCTAATTTGCAATTTGACAACCTTAAGGAAATGAAACATTGTGCTAATTTCTTCTCTCAAAAGTTCCCGTAATCAAAGTTAAAAAGGACAGCTTTTTAGACTCAATTCATCAAAAATTGAATTAATTGCGTGTAGACTGATCCAACATTTGAGAAAATCTTCCAATTAAATAAACAAATGTGATATAAAATATTGGAAAAGGGACAACCACACTACTAAAAAATTAAAGCACTCAATAAAGCAGAACAATGTGCTTTATCAAGGAATCTAGATACCTAGTTCCATTGTCAAGTTGTCTTTTGAGCAACTTTTGATCTATAGTTCAACTAAGCTCCCCCCTTTTTATCATTTCAATTATACTTTGCAGAACAATCATTGTTTCTGAGGAATGTTGCTGACTACACCACCATGCCGTTGCATAGCAGCAACTGGTTCGCCACATCTGGGACAACGAAATGATGGAGATGCAGAGCACCTTGTTTGAAGACAGTAGTAACAATACCTATAAGATTGAAATAGAAACACCTGAAATTTCAGAATCATTTATGCAAAGTAAACTAAAGATAGAAATGACACTGAACACTGTCAAAACGAAAGCATGACAAAAGACCAAGGGAAGATGGCATCTACGTGATTCTGAGAAACACAATAGCTCCTAATAATGAATGCCATGTTGTCTCTAAAAACTAGACCCAATCATTTTAAGTTGCAGACGATGTGGTACAAACAATGCAATGAAACATATTGGATGTAATCCTGAAGTACAAGCAGTTTCAACTTTAATGTTCTGTGCAGCCAGTATATATTAGAAACATACTCAGCACAGGTTCAAACAATTTTCGCCTGGAAGAGCATTAATAATAATGGCGATGCTAACCTAGGATTGTCTAGCAGTAATTTCCACAAATCCACATTATCTTTTGATAAGGATTCTTCGGTTAAGAACCGTAATAGCATGTTCTTAATGAAGGCATATAAACATATATAAAAAATTGAAAGTAATGCATTACCATTCTATCGCATAAATGAAAGCATGTAAAAGTATATACCTATGCTGACAAGGGACAGCTACAAATGGAATCGATGGGGTTCCCTGGCAGATGGGGCATAAAGTTTCATCTACTGAAGAATCTGAAGATTTATCCTTTGAGAATGGACGAAGGAAACTCTTGACAGATGCTGAATTGAGAAGGGGAAGAAGCAAGAGCAGCAATTCCTGTATATTAGAAAATTGTTTAAAATCTGTGTCTCTTCATATTGTGTGTGTACTGAGGAACCAAACATGTCAACAAGTAAAAGCCTGAAATGGAAAGCTGCAAAGCAAAAAATTTATATCCCACCACCAAAAGGAGAAAAAAAGGCATGCACATGCAAGATGAAAATAGGATTCAATTAGCCTCCGGCAGCATGTAAAACAGCTAAAAAAAATGTAATACTCTGTATTGTTATTGATTTAAACTATCTAGAAATTTCTCAGTAAGTCTTTGTTAATACTTTCCGAAAGGGCATATAGATTTAGCAAGATACTGAAGATTGAAGGACAATTACCGAGAACTCATTCCACACCAATTGACGATTCATGTACTCGAAGCTCACAGCTCTGTTCATATTTGGGCTCCCATAAACAAGTCTAGCTCTTAAAGCTCTTTCAATAAGATTTCTGTACCTGTAGGTAGTTGATACATGTCGAAAAACATTAATTTAAGAAGTTTTCATGTGTTAATTTATAAAAGCTCTTTCAATAAGATTCCTGTACCTGTACATAGTTGATACATGTCGAAAAACATTACTTTAGGAAGTTTTCATGTGTAATTCATTGGCCAGATCACATAAAGGGGACAATTATTAGAGTCTGTTAGAATATGAGTAGGAATAGGAATAGCATATAAAATCCTACTTGGAAAAAGATTATAATGTAGTGTCCTATTAGGAAAAAGATTGGAATGTATTGTTTATAAATAGAGTCTCAATGTAATAATGTAGTTACAACAATTCAATAATATTTTTTTCTTATATTTCTCACATGGTATCAAAGCTTCCACGATCTAGGTAAAGAATCAAAGAGTTTCCGCTGCCGACGGGCGACTATAATCCATATATGCCGCCCGTCTGGCCAATGATTATGTTAGCAAAAGCTGGGTCACTAACTCATTGTGCATCTTTCTAGTGATTATTTTCACATATCTTTGCGTAACACCATGCATCTGTCCGGTGAATACTTTTACATATCTATTTTTCTTAGCACTGTACTTCTTTTCGGTGACTATTCTCATATTTGATTTGCGTAACACCGTGCATCTTTTCGAACTACTGTCTCATATCTGAGTTGCATAGCACCATGCATCTTTCTGGTGACTCCTCAGATTTAATTTACATAGTTCCGTACGTCTTTTCGGTGACTCCTCAGATCTTTTTCAGTAGGGTCGTGCCATTATTCCGACCCTGTCCATATAATTTCTCTTTTCCAGTAGGATCGTGCCGTCATTCCGACCCTGCTCATATAATTTCTATTTCTCAATAGGGTCGTGCCATCATTCCGACCCTACACATATTTTTCTTTTTCAATAGGGTCGTGTCATCATTCCGACCCTACCCATATACTTTTTTTTTCCCAGATAGTAGTCACTTTTCAGCCATCAAATCTAATAATCCGGCGTGTGAGCATGTTTCGGCTAAGTTTCCGGTGACTTTCATGTTCAAGATCTACTCGTCTTTTAATTTCGAGATGACCCTATATTTTATACGGGTTTTCGGCAATTTTCCAGTGACGCATCGACTTTATGGCAATATTTACTACTTTTCGGATCATTTTTTCAGTTTGTTCCGTTTCAATTGAGGCCTCCCACACGTCCAAAGCAGTCCTTATCAGTTTTCTTGCAGATACCTTCACCAAGTCCCTCACCGATTCTCATATTAGTTACATCCATAACAAGCTTGGTACATATGTCTTCTATGTAACAGCTTGAGGGGGAGTGTTAGAATATGAGTAGGAATAGGAATAGCATATAAAATCCTACTTGGAAAAGGATTATAATGTAATATCCTATTAGGAAAAGGATTGGAATGTATTGTCTATAAATAGAGCCTCAATGTAATAATGTAGTTACAACAATTCAATAATATTTTTCTCTTATATTTCTCACAACTGATGCTCTGTTCATATTAGGGCCCCCATATATGTTTGTAGAATCAACCATCATAATGTGCTAAAAAGTTAATCACGATGCAGTATTCCTGCAATAAGTTAGGTACCTCAGTCCCTCAAACTAGGAATTACTGGATAGAGAAGCATGTACAAATTGATGACAGATATTATGGACATAGCTCACTACAGTTACCAATCAAAACAGGGGAGGATGAACCTAGAGGCCATTTGCTTTTCAGGGAAAAAAAAAATGGGGTCTTTGTTGCAAGTTTCCCGGTTCAAAGGATGCCCTCGACTAAAGGAGTTATTTCACACAATGATGGTTCCCAACTCAAAAAGTTTGTAATTGGTAACTGTTTTGAAACAATAGGAACTTGGTTAGTTTCTACTCATCCTTTTGTGTTCTCTTCAATAGAACATTAAAGGGGCAGCCCGGTGCACAAAAGCTCCCGCTATGCGCAGGAGGGTCCGGGGAAGGGCCCCACCACAAGGGTGTATTGTACGCAGCCTTACCTTGCATTTCTACCAGAGGCTGTTTCCAAGGCTTGAACCCGTGACCTCCTGGTCACATGGCAGTAACTTTACTTACAAAACAACTTTGTGAAGCAAGAATTTTTTTCATCTTCTTCTTTTATCGGGTGATCATGTCATGCATTGGAAAAGAAATAAAAAGTAAAGACTTTGCAGTAAAAGATATACCTTCCTGTGTAAAGAAAGAGAAGTAAATTGCTAAAAGATGCTGCTTTATATATCCCCTCCATCCGTTGCATTAATAACCACACTCCACGTGCCAAAGACCTCTGAAGCAAATACATAATTAACAACTGGCAAATAAAGTATACATTGACAAAATCCGTATTATACAAGTTAGTATTCTTAGTCTAACTATTACTCCCTAATCCAATTTCAAAAAACTGTTTTGACTGAACATCGATATCAACATAAGAATTAAACTGTGCTATTCAAATGTACATGGCTTCCAAACTTGGTACAAATTTGTACTTTTTCTATGACACTGAACTTTCAATACTTTCTTCATCTCAAGATTCCCAACTTCATATTCCAACTATTTTCTTCTATTACGCCAACATTCCTTAAAAGGAAAGCTCTATGACATATTTTAACTTAACCTCAGTTTTGAACTAACTTTTTTCCTTATATTTCAAAAAATTATCTTGTGGTCTTACATATTTCCCATTTAATATTTAACGAATACATTGTTTATCTCAAATCTCGATAATCACAGACGCTGAATGCATTGTTTATCTCAATAATCGTGGTACCTTAAAAAGTAACATGCAGTCCCTAAATGTGACTCCTCTTTCTCAATTTTTTTGTTAAGGCCAATTGCTACTCATATTGTAATAGCATGGCCAAAAAGATTCAGTTTAAGGAGAAAAGAGAACTATAGCTAGATAGAATCAGCATAATAATGAATGTACATGGTACCCTTATATGGCACAAGTATTCATATAATGTATGCAAGCACTTTCTTTTTGATAAAATTAGACAATATTCGATAGGTTGAAACAAAAGGCACAAGAATACATTTGGTCATTTGGAATATAAATTTTGTTCTACACTGGTAACTTTAGACATTTGGAATATAAATTTCAGACAAACTCTTCTCTAGCAATTCAAATTAACATTTATTTTTGCTAGTAATGAAAAAAAATACTTCCAGAAATTCTTTAAGTACTATATTGCTGAAGGAATATTATTCATCTGAATTTATTTATTTTTCATAAGATCAGTATTCATCTGAAGATGAGATAAAAATATCAAACTGAAATACTTTTAATTGGTATTTCTTTTAATATGTAGAATATCGCCTGCTGTGGAGATTCCATGGCATAATGGAAAACTTTTGTTTGGACATGTTACCACAAGAATCTCGTTGTTCTTGTCTACATGAAATGTTATTTGTGATTTTCAGACTAAAAAGATCCTATATATAACATTTTTGTTAATATTCTACTCTATTTATAATAATAGTTTGGCCCGGACCAACTTGCACACGCCTTGACTACTCCATTGGTACCTAAAACCTCTTAACATATGCATCGGGTAACTATGTCTATCAAAGTTTAGACTTTTATGAAGAAATCACCTAAATCATTTTTGCCTCTGCTGAAATTAGGCTCCTCATGGTCCATGTCAATTTTATTAAACAAAAGGCCCACATCCTTGGGTGTTTATCAGTGATAAATGTTTTTACTGATCCTTATTTGAAGTTGCACATTTTAAAGTTCCAAATCATACAAAACCTTTCAATTTTCCTTCCCATAAAAAGAACCCTTCAACATTCCTTTTTAACATTTTCCATATGCCTAAGCCAAAAGAAAATGACAATCGAGGAATTCCTGTGCATGATTAGAAGTTGTTATACAAACTTAGAATATTGATGAACTTTATAACTAATTATTTCTAACAATAAATTTAATCAAAAAGCCTGAAGAATATTATCTATTAGAGAACAAAGAGTTCTCTTAGTGATCACAGATTTGTCACCACTAAAACAGACATGCATGCAAACATGTCGATATGTGAGGCAAAGAGAGCAGTACCTGCTCAGAGTCGCCCCATCTCCGAAAAGCAGAAAATGATTGTAGACGGGCCCATATATATTGACCACCAACTGTTGCAACACAGTACCATAACTTTTGAGCAACAGTAAGTCCGGGTCCTTCTAATCCAGTCCGCACTACAACAAACATGGAAAAGGAAAAAGAACTACAACTGAAATTATAGCAGTTGATGCAAGAAACAAGAAATGCAACTACATCAAGCTGTCAACCTTCGCATTATCAAACACAAAGCAAGACGGGAGATTTTCCAACACAATTCCCGATGCTTCACCCTTGCTAATTTAGACTTACCAAACTACAAAACTGCAATAAATACAATTACATCGAGCTGCCAACCTCTGCACTTCAAACACAAAGTAAGACCAACAAGATTTTCCAAGTCAATCTCAGTGGCCCTCCATCACAAGCCGATGTTATACACATGGCAATTCAGACTTGCTATAGAATTTATAACTTTACAGGGCTCAAGTAGCTCAGCTGATCTTAAGAATTAAACAGAACAAGACCAAAGGGGATCGTCCCACTCAGCATCTAAGATCCTCCCTAGAAACTCCAAAAACAGATGACGACATTCTTTTCCAAATACCAGACAGCCTCACAGTCAATAACTAAAGTGTAAACTGTAATTTCGAAATTAGTTGCCTACTTCTTTCAGAAAAGCCAATGTATTTGAGCTGACAAAGGAAGATTAAAAAAATATGTCAACATGAGGAGGTGTCATTATTTGCATAAAAAAATGGCTTAATAAAGAAAGGAGAAGGAGAACAAGTACCACCATTGGCTTCAGCAAAAATGAAGGTTGACGCCTCAAAGAAAAACATGGAAAATTAAAGGATATCCAAATGAATAATTTTTCACATCCCTTAAATAGAACTAAGAACAATCTCATCTATCCATATCTTGCAACACAATAAGACAATTTTAATTTTTGACATCACTGAGATACAGAAAAGGTTGGTAAAGGAGAAACGAGATCAAGCTAAGATGTTTTTCTAACCTTTTCCTCTAATCTCGCTTGCACGTTCATCTCTGTATCTCAGATTCATGAGAGCATTACCAGGAGTAGGCTTATCAACCCAGATAGAAAATCGCCAGATTAGAAACTCAAGGAAAGCATCAAGTTCTGGTTCATATTGAAATAACATTCCTGGCTAATCCCAAACAAAAGAAATTGTGAGATAACAGAATCATGAAGACTTGATGAATTCAATGATAAAATAGGAAAGTCACATGATAGGTACCTTCATTAAAGAGAAGACCTTAACCAATTGCTCTTTTAGCATGGCTGACATTTCAATGTCCAGCCTGCCCGCATCTACCTGATTAACTCTGGATATTGAAATTGGAATGGCCAACTGCCAAAAGAAGTTATCAACATAAAACTTCAGTACTTGGGAACAAAAATTTCAGCAAATAAAACCTCAAATGAAAACTCCTTGTTCACCCTTCTCTAAGCCCCCATAGTAAAATGATCTGACATTTAAGACTTTACAACAGAAAAGGAAAGGGAACAGTTTTTGTGTGTTATAATGGAGAAATAAGTAAATTTCCATGGAGAAAAATGCACTAAATCCATAAATGGTTTCAGGAGAATGACTAGTTTTTTCTTTCAGTTGGATTACTCATATTTCTAACCATCATCCCCATGAAGCTCCACCTCTTGCATTTCCATTAATATATTCCAGGTCGAATAAAACTCGAAGAAAATTTAAGCTAATTTGGTCCTCACTAGGGGATCCAAATTCAATTTTCTAACATCCTACCAAAAAGTATAATGCAAATGTCGGTATCAGAACTTTTTCTATGAATATTCTAAGCTCTATTTAAGTTTCCATAACGGGATAGACAGCCACCAGACAGCCAAACCAAAGCCTATTGTCATCAAAACTGAAATTTAACTTATAATACTTCTTTGGATTCACTAGTATCTTTCGGCTTCCCACTCAAACACTCACCTCTGCAGAAGTTGAGCTACAAACACAAACCTAACCAAGTAACAATTCTTTACTCTCAATATTTTCCTCTTTGACTTTACTCTCAAAGTAGGCAGCTCGACTCCGGCGACATAGGCAGCTCACAGCTCCGGTCACAGGCCACCGATTCCGGCAGGTCTATTTGAAGGATCTGCTAGTTCCGACCAGATCTGATTCCGTCAGTTCCAGATCTGAGTCCGGCGGGACTCCGGCGATAATATCCAGGCGACCAGTTTCTGCAATCAGCTTGAAGGGATACAACATTCCAACATAACATGCAAGAAACAAGAAATTGGTCTACACGCGTATCCCGGTGATTCCTAACCTTTGCTATTTCCTCCTTCATATTATTTATCGTATTATCTCCTGTATCTTGACTTGCGTGTCTGTTGTAGTATATTTGTGACTTGCACTGCTCCTTATTATTTGTTTTACTGTCCTTGGTGCCAGACCATTAGTGTGCTCTATTTTTCTTACTGTTAGTTTTGTCCTTACCTTGGTCTTGTTTTTTCTTCCTATTTGAGTTTAGTTTTGTTTCTTGATTATTTCTTCTAATTTGTGTGAGCCTTGTATTTTCTACTGCTGCTTTGTCACTATCATTGTTTATATTTTCTTATATTTTCTTGTAGAAGTGGCTGTGGACGTTGATGGTTGGATAGGGTCATGTCCGAGGGGATTGGGGCGAGAGGCTGTTGTGGGGGCGGGGGATGAGGGAAGGGCGGGGGTAGGAAGGAGGCCAAGGTTTGGCGTCAGGGGCGGTAGAGGAAGACGTGATGATAGAGTTGGTAGGCTGAGGGTTGGGTCTTGGAATATAGGGATTCTTCAGGGTAAGTCCATAGAGCTTGTGAAGATTCTTAGAAAGAGGAGGTTTAATATTGCGTGTGTTCAAGAGACCAAGTGGATAGGGTCTAAGGCTAGGGATGTGGATGGTTACAAGCTTTGATACTCTGGGAGCGAGAGGCGTAGGAATGGAGTTGGCATCTTAGTAGATGAAGAGCTTAGTGGTCAGGTAGTGGAGGTTAAGAGGATCAGCGATAGGTTGATGACTATTAAGTTGGTCATTGGGGGGCTTACCCTGAATGCGTGTAGTGTTTATGCACCGCAGTTGGGCTTGGATGGGGAGGAGAAGATGCGATTTTGGGAGGCTTTGGATGAGGTGGTGAGAGGTGTGCCTAGCTCGGAGAAGATTGTTGTAGCAGGAGATTTCAATGGGCACATCGGGGCGTTACCGGGAGGCTTTGGTGATGTGCATAGTGGTTTTGGTTTTGGGGAAAGAAATGAAAAGGGGGCTACTCTATTGGATTTTGCGAGGTCCTTTAGGCTGGTGGTGGTGAACTCGGGCTTTCCGAAGAAGGACAATCACCTGATCACCTTCTGAAGCGCAATAGCCAAGACCCAGATTGACTTTTTGTTGCTTAGGAAAGGGGATAGGGTGTTGTGTAAGGACTGTAAGGTCATCTCGAGTGAGAATTTTTCGACCCAGCATAGGCTCTTGGTTATGGATTTGGGTATAAAGAAGGATAGGAAGAGAAGGGGTGAGGAGTGTAGACCTAGAATTAAGTGGGGCGGCTTGACGCCAGTGAATGCGTGGGAGATAGGGGAGAAGTTGGCGGGAATGAGGGTGTGGGAGTGTAGGGGGAACGTGGATAGAATGTGGGATAGGGTGGCTAGGTGCATCAGGGAAAATGCTAGTGAGGTGTTAGGTGTTTCTAGGGGCCGGGCCGGGCATCATCGGGGGGATTGGTGGTGGAATGAAGAGGTTAAGAAGAAAGTGGAGACCAAGAAAGGGGCATATGCTAAGTTGGTTGAGAGTAAGGACGAAGAAGAGAAACGGGTAAACAGGAAAGAGTACAAGTTAGCTAGGAAGGAGGCTAAGTTAGCAGTTACGGCGGCTAAGACGGCAGCATTTGAGAGCTTGTATGCGGGGTTACAGGAGAAAGGAGGAGAAAAAAGGTTGTTTAGACTCGCTAAGGCTAGGGAGAGGAAGGGTCGTGGCCTTGATCAGGTGAAGTGCATTAAGGGGGAGGATGGTACAGTGTTGGTGGAGGACGGCCGCATTAAGAATATATGACAGTCGTATTTTCATAGGCCCTTGAATGACGAAGGGGATAGAGCTATTGTGTTAGGGGAGCTGGAGCACCCAGAGGAGTGTCGGGATTTTAGTTATTGTAGTTGTTTTAAGGTAGAGGAGGTTAGAGAGGTTGTTCGCAGGATGCGAAGGGGTAGGGCGACGGGGCCTGATGAGATACCTCTGGATTTTTGGAAGTTTTCTGCCGAGGCTGGTTTAAGGTGGTTGACTGGATTGTTTAACGGAATTTTCAAGACGGCGAAAATGCCCGAGGCTTGGAGGTGGAGTACTATGTTCCCTCTTTATAAGAACAAGGGTGACATTCAGAGTTGCAATAACTATAGAGGTATTAAGTTATTGAGTCACTTTATGAAGATTTGGGAGAGAATGGTCGAGGTGAGGCTGAGATGGATAGTGTCTATTTCGGAGAACCAGTTTGAATTTATGCCCGGCCGCTCGACGACGGAGGCAATTCACCTGGTGCGGAGGCTGGTGGAACAATATAGGGAAAGGAAGAAGGACCTGCACATGGTGTTTATCGACTTGGAGAAGGCATACGACAAAGTCCCTAGAGAGGTGCTTTAGAGATGCTTGGAGGTGAGTGGAGTCCCGGTGGCATATATCAGAGCAATTAAGGACATGTATGATGGAGCTAAAACCCAGGTGAGGACGGCGGGAAGAGACTCAGAGCATTTCACTGTCTTGACAGGATTGCATCAGGGATCTACTCTTAGTCCCTTTTTGTTTGCTTTGGTGATAGATGTGTTGACGCGGCGTATTCAAGGAGAGATGCCTTAGTGTATGCTTTTTGCAGATGATGTAGTTTTGACTGATAAGACGCGGGGGGGGGGGGGGGTGAATGATAAATTAGAGGTGTGGAGACAAACTCTTGAGTCTAAAGGGTTCAGGTTGAGTAGGAGCAAGACAGAATATTTGGAATACAAGTTTAATGACGTGAGGCTGGAGAATGAGGTGGTAGTGAAGTTAGAATCACAGGTGGTATGTAAGAGGGATAGTTTCAAGTATCTCGGGTCCGTGATTCAGGATAACGGTGAGATTAACGAGGATGTCTCGCACCGTATTGGAGCGAGATGGATGAAGTGGAAGCTCACTTTGGGGGTATTGTGTGATAAGAAGGTCCCGCCCAGGCTTAAAGGCAAATTCTACAGGGTGACAGTCCGTCCGGCCATGTTGTATGGAGCGGAGTGTTGGCCAGTTAAGAACTCTCACATTCAAAAAATGAAGATGGCGGAAATGCGAATGTTGCGTTGGATGTGTGGGCTGACTAGGGGGGATAGAATTCAGAATAAGACTATCAGGGAGAAGGTTGGTGTGATTCCAGTGGAGAATAAGATGCGGGAAGTCCGATTGAGATGGTTTGGACACGTGACGAGGAAGGGCATGGATGCCCCGGTTCGTAGGTGTGAGAGGCTAGCTTCGGATGGTTTTAGGCGGGGTAGGGGTAGGCCGAAGAAGTACTGGGGAAAAGTGATTAGGCGGGACATGGAGCAGTTACAACTCACTGAGGACATAACCCTAGATAGGAAGATCTGGAGGACGCGAATTAGGGCAGAAGGCTAGGGTCAGTTTGGGTCGCTAGTGTAGGGCATTACTTGGTGGGGGTATTGTTCTTGTTATGATACCTTATTTCATGTTTTATTACGAATCTGTTTACTTTTCTCTATTTACTATTACTTGTGGGTGTCGTATTTATGTTATGCCATCTTGTTCCATGCTTTACTATGAATTTGTTTATTATTCTGTGTCTCGAGCTGGGGGTCTATCGGAACAGCCTTTCTACTTCTTTAGAGGTAGAGGTATGGACTGCGTACATCTTAGCCTCCCCAGACCTCACTATGTGGGAATACACCGGGTTTGTTGTTGTTGTTGTTGTTGTAATACTTCTTTGGATTAAGCCCAGATGAGAAAGACAATATTTTTGTCGGAAATACTGTAGCAAAAGAACAAATAGACATAAAATGAAACAAAAAAGGATGGTAGATAAATGGAATTTTTCTAGAAGCTGATCCACAAGTTCAATTGAACAGGTGCAGATACCATTGTACCATCACTCTTTCGTGTATAAACTTAACTATACATTTCAAAAAGATTGAATTACACATACTATCTGCCCTAAGTGGAAACCGATTGTCATCTCAAGGGTCATATTGAATAATGTAAACGCTTAATACATAATCAGCTCGTTCAACTTGACACAATATTCCATTTAGACACTCAGAACTAAATAGTGTTACAATTGAACACCTCAACTCCTAAAAAAATATTCCAATTAGACACTTCCACTTCAATTTTTTTTCATTCGACTATTAGACAGTGAAGTTAACTCCATGAAATATGTCATCTCATAGAAAAGGTCCGGGTTTTACAGCTTATTGACGTGACTGCATATAATTAAAAGAAATGATATATTTTATGTGGTTAATTTAACTATACGATTGAGAACACACGCAAAAGAACAATGATTTGAACCGGAAGTATTTAATTGGAACAGTTTACAAAAGCTTGGAATATCTAAATATAATATTCTGGCAAGTTAAAGAGGCAGAAAATGGATGGGCAGGAAGGGTACCTGGTGCGGTGGAGGAATAGACTGCCACTGAGGATGTAAATTCCGGTAGGTATTGATCCAAGCATCTTGTTGTGGCGGAGGATGGACGGCGGCGGTGGCACCACCACGGGAAGAGGACGACGAAGCTAGGTTTTGCCTATCCATATCTCGGACGTAATACTACTACTGCTAGAGATAATTCAATGAATTTTAACTACATAGATATCCTATGAAGAAATTGATCGTCGCCGGCGGCGGTTTATTCCCGGAGTCCGGCGAGGAATCTATTGAGTTGAGCACTGACTTCACCACTCGGACAAATTTGACACAGAACAGTTAATACGTCTTTATTTATTTAGGAAAAAGAAAGGATATAGAATATAGTAGTAGAAAATAAAAGCGGTTAGGGAAGGGTAGTTTCGTCTCTGAAAAAATGGAGAGTACATGGAAGCACGCGATTCAAGATTTATTGGAAGTCTCGTCCAAGTGACCACCACTAGTTTTTCTTAGGCCCACACAAGAGGAAGCTTCATTAAAGCAAACTAGTATTTGAATATTATTACTACTAGTACTATTTGGTTTGGAATTGATTATGAAAGACATTTTTGTACTGTTTGATTGGAAAATAATATACTACCATAATTACTGTAGTTAGTACACAGTGCACTGCGCTGAAATTAAAAGCCTCCTTAAATAAAGAAGGCTCCCGTCGACAGCAGGATTCGAACCTGCGCAGGCAAAGCCCAACAGATTTCGAGTCTGTCTCCTTAACCACTCGGACATATCGACACTCTGCCTTCCATAATTACAAGTAATTAACCGTATGTTGAAAATAGATTCAGTCTTCAGTTACCTATACCGTTGGTAATTTTTTTGATCCTTATATGACAAAACAACAGAAAGAGAAGCTGAGAGGGAAGCTCTTGGCTCATAATGGTGTTTGGCTTGAACCTTCATTTGCATGTCTAGCTTCTATAACCACGAAGCTGGCACCCTCTCTGCATCTTCAAGATCCCCCCCAGTGGAAGTGCTTGCTTCTGTTAGCCTGCTGAAGCTTGAAATGGTTATGATACCCTTCCTAGAATCCTGCTAATGCAGGATGCTTTGTCTACCAAGCCGGAAAAGCTTTTATGTAGGGTGTCACTGGTTAACAGGATGGTAGTGGGGGCATTCTTTGGCAAAGTTAAGGACAAGGTAACCATTACTCTGTTTTGTATGAAGATAATACAGGTGAACTATAACTTGATGCCTCCTCTTAAATATTCTTTCTTGAGATATAGCTTAAGAGTAGTAATATGGGCAAAGTGAAGAGCTATTGCAAAGATCACTTTTCATCCATTGGACTTCTACCACTCCATGTAAATAGTACTGTAGACTCTAGTATATCTAATGATCAGGCATTAGCAAATTTCAGTTAGATTGTTGCATGACTAAATGAACAGGAAGTACACTTGGCTCTCAAGAAATACATCCTAAAGAACTGAAGAAAATAGATAGAGAAGGAAATATACATGTAAAGAACACAACTATAACCTACATCCAGAGGCAACAAAAAACTCAAAACAATTGTGGAACCAATTAAGGTTCTTGCGACACTTGAAGATAGACCATTTGAGTGTAACCATTGAATACAGAAGTTTCAAGTCCAGATAAGCCAAGCCTCTGAAACAATCTATATCTTCCATCTTCAACAATAGGACTCTGTGCACGAGCTGGATCATATCTCGTCTGATGAGTAAGTGAAGGACCAGCCACAGGTGGGAGCTCCCAGTAAACATCTAACACCGACTCTACAAACCTGCTGTTTTGAAAATGCTCTGCATACGTAATCATTTTATTGCTGTGGTTAAAATCATCACGCATCTGCCCTCTCACACCCCACCATGCTTCACCAGGACCACATAGTTCCGCAATATCAACGGCCTTCTCCCAGAAATTCTTCCTTCTTGATCTAACCCTAGCTTCATCGCTGTCCTTAAAGCAGCTATGGCCCCCACCTGGACATCAAATAGAAAAAATGTATTACGCATGTATACAGTTCGAGTAGCACAGCAACTTCAAATAACCATAACGCGTCTATGATAATTCATAAAGGAGGGAAACTCACAACTTTAAAGCATATTAAGAAACACTAAGTTCATCCGTCGCACTAGAAAGACACATTAATCTAATTCTATCTCCACCAACTTCCTTCCCAGCAATCTATACAGCACATATGCCTTACCATTTATTAAATGAGTTTGCCTTTTTTCTTCTTTTTTTTCCTGCCAACGTGTTGGCCTTTTTTTGTGTGTGTGGTTTCATAACAAGATGCCTTCTTTCCAAGAGCAAGAGTTAGCCTTCATTCCTACACATTTTGCTCTGGTTATCTCGGTTTTCCCAATTTCAAAATCAAGAACATCTCAGTTTCCTTATTTGAAATCAATAAGCCATCTATTAGTGTTTCGAACTTGTGTCTTTTTTATACACTTGGAGATTAACGTACTCAAATCATGATATACTTAAATGAAAGTTACACAACATACCCAAGATCTGCGATCAACTAATTTATATTCTCCTGTAGATATCATTGATTTAATTGATGCATTCGTCTCCTTTATCATAGTGATAAGTTACCAAAAAAATCTATTTTAAGAATTTTATTAACTGAAAAGATAATTGTTGGACATGCATGTTTTGTAGTATAAAATCGCTCTGCAGAAACAGTAGAGTATCAATTTCTTTTTAAAAATAAAATACAGTGTCAGGTTCAGCTTGCATGCTCCTGATTAATGCATTAGGAAACCTGCCACAGCCCGCAAACAAGCACAGGGGCTGGGATTGAAATATGAGATCTTGATACTTTTCCCCTCGTTTCAACCACTCAGTAATCCCTTTGGGACTTGAAATGTGCTGGCAATTTTTCATTAGATTTCATGTGATCTGACTTATTGTATTGTAATGTATACAACTTAAGCTATGCATATCATTTCCTTATAAGTGAAACATAATGTTCCATAGCTAATACTAGGAACCTGAAGTTCTTCTTGGGAAAAAACATACTTTTTCCACATTCTTTCCATTTATTTGTTCTTCCCTAGATAGAATCAGAAAAGATGCATAAGGCTTTTCCAGTAAAACTTAAAACTTAAATCAACTTAGAAAGGGGGAGAAATATAATAAGTGAAAAGAAACAGACCTCTAAAGAAATTTAAACTAAACAACAATATTTAAATGCTAAAAAATTATAAAATAAATTAAATGTAAAATAACTTAAATTTCCAGTTAGATGTTGACATATAAAAAACGATAGGAAGTTGAAACGAAACACACCTCTTACATAAAATTGATCACACATCTGCCTAAAAGAATAGTGGTCTCCAGTGCCAGTATCATAGTTGTCCTCAAATATGAGATGTCTGAATCCTGCTTTCAGTGCTTGCTTTAGTCTGTCAATCAAAGTTCAAAATGGAGAGTTATCTGAGGTAGAGTCAACAATTTTGCCAAAAAAAATGGCTGTCAAAACTATTGCATTACTATTAGACCGAACAAATGATCAAGAAATCCTCCATCAAGAAAAACACTACAAGAGCGTCCAATATAAACAGCCATAATACCTTTTCAGTTCATTTTGATGGTCGTCGAAAAAGATAAGAACCTTGCTAAGATCATCGATTTTATGTTTCTTCATAACTTTCACCCAATCAACACTTCCAAAATCAACAAAGTCTTTTCCAGCAAAGTACGTGCAATTTCCATCTACATAAGCAGGTCCTTTCTTCAGATATTTCTCTGGATGACGGGGTGTAATTGATATGATCGGTGTATCTGGCATTGCTTGTCTCAGAACCCAAGTCGAGTGTCCCTTGAAAGCGCCACTCTCAATCATCAGCTCTGGTTTCAACCATCGAGCAATGAACCAAAGCCCAAAGCTGTGATCAAAACCCATCCCATACATGTTATTCTTGATAGGTCGTGTCTCGTATATTGGCACAAACTCCTCCAGGCCTTGGAGTAAGTCCTTGGTGGTCCATTCAACAGATTTATCATGTTTCGATCTGCCTTTTGACAAGGATTAAATTATAAGCTGCATTGGCTCATTTTAGTATCATCTTCCAATGCTAAAATCCAAAATATTCAGATAGCTACAACTGATTGTTTTTCATCAATGATTGCTAGCTTCCTCGTAGACAGAGAATGCACGGAAGAAACCTTCTAACGTTCAAATGGTGATCCACTTTTTTTATACATAAAAATAGATAAATATCTATGTACATGTGTATGCACTCGTGTGTATATATATGAATGTGCGAAATAATTACTTCATTTAATGATACTTGATCCGAGCTATAGCTCAAGACAATTCACGCAATGAAAACATTGTGAAGCAGCAGAAAGTAACCGATTCATCCACTTTATGCCACACGCTAAAAGTTTAAAACGATCATCTATTAAAGAATAGTGTAGTGAAGCTCGCTATAAACAGATAACTGAAGAGTCTACATTTTGAAACTAAATTACTATACCTGCCAAAATCTACAATCATTTCACTCGTGAGTAGCATTCTCAGATATGGTCCCATAACAGCATTAAAATTGCCCTAAAGGACTCCTAATAATAAGTTCCCCAAGTTCCACATCTGAGTGTACCAAATCCCAATTAGATAACAGAAAACCCAACTCAATTCACACATGGTATACCAGCTTTAATCATATTTATATCACCTTATTGGAGGCAAAGGCCAGCCTGGTGCACTAAAACATCCACTACGCGTGGGTCCAGTAAGGGCTAGACCACAAGGGTCTATTGTATGCAGTCTTACTTGGTTCTGCCAGAGACTGTTCCAAGGCAGAAACTTTACCAGGCTCCCCTTTTTTATATCACGTTATTCGAGGATTATGAAACAGCCTCTCTATCTCACATTTGAGGTAGTGATATGGACTGCGTACACTTACCCTCCCCAAACCCCACTTGGTGGGAATATACTGGGCATGTTGTTGTTGTAGTTGTTATTCGAGGATTATGTTTCATGTAGGCACACTGAGTAAATTATAAACCACGAAGAGACTAAAACTCCGAATTAGTAACTCACACTTTAAAAGTTCTCCATTCTAACCAATTAACTAGGTCTTAATCCCAAACTTGCAGTGTGTACTATGAGCTCCTGATTCCACCAACGATCCAGATAAATTTGGCAAACCAGACCTTGAGAGTACTTATAATCAGAGAAAACAGGACCACAAGAACCAGCGGAGACAAAAACACTAGGTGATTCTTCCCATCTATCCTAGCCTTGGTGAATAGATTTACGTGGTATCAGCTGCTGGTCGGAGGTGGAAGGTATCCAGGGGAATTGGTCAAGGTGCGCACACGGTTATCAAAAAAAAAAAAAAAAGAAATGAACCACAAGCAAAAACGAAATGTAGCTTCAATCATGCTGTAAAACAGCCAAATACGTCACATAATCTGTTCAACACAAGCTAATTAAGCATAAATTTTTCAAAACAGTAATATACTCACACGCAATACTCAACACCTCATGAACACAGAGATCTAGACAATTCTGAATAGCAAAAAACAACAACTTTCCAGCAAATTCATAATCTTAATTTACGCACAAAAATCCACACAAAATTTCACAATTTCGAAGAAAAACGAACTTACACCATGGAACACCGAGAGATCCGAAGTCAGTTTCAAGGCCTTGAAAGCCAAAAAACCGCAACCGTGATATGTGATTGGAAGAAGAAGCAGATATACAAACAAGGTCACGAGAGTGATAAGCAAATGAAGTGACGATAACCACCAGCACGATTCCTATAAGAAGAAATGGCCAGATGTGACAAGTTCTAGTCATGTAATTGGTGAATCTCGTTACCGGAGACAACTGTTTACGTTTCTTCAATTCGTCTACCTCTCCGTCGCCGTCTCCGTCGCCGGTGACCGGCGATCCCCTGCGTAAAGAGAGCACTCTTTCTAGCATCTTCAGTTGGAAATTCCAGTTCACTTCAAGTGGGCAGATTCGATAGTTTTGAGGGAAAGAGGTCATAAATGAAGTGAATTACACTTTGACCACTCATTTTTTGATGTGATCAGAATGCCCCTTAAACTATTTGAAATATTTTTAGGAGTCCTTTGGTACGTTTGAGCTGAGAGAGGTAGTGGTAAAACTTGTATACGCTCTATTCTCCGTAGACCATACTTTGTGAAGTTTCATCGGGGATGTTGTTGATATAATTGTTGTTTGATGTGGAATATTTCAAAATTAAGTCTCGAATAAAATTTAATAAATTTATACTTTTAGTCAAACATAAACTGAGTACTTAATTCTATAATATTCACTTTATTCAATCCAATTTGAAATTAGTTTATCCCGTTTCTCAAGTGAGACAATTATGTCCAGGAATTATGATTCGAAAAATATAATTCTAGAATAATTTAGTCCACATACCATCCGACTCCTTGAAAGTCTTGCCGTTCATATCCCATAAGAGTAAACAAACTGCATATTATCGAACTAATCTTTAAGGGCCATTTGGTTACACACACTAGGGAGTTATTATAAATAATGAAATTAGATGTGTCAAATATTTGATTTTTATTTATTAGATAAAAAACTAAGATAACGTTTACACCAAAATTATGGAATTATATATCTTCACTTAGAAGATGAGATTATCTATCTTGATTGAAATTTTAGGATTACAATTTTGAAAGATCTTATTTTGAACTAAACAATTCCGAACGAATAATAGTATAGTATAGCGATTAAGAGAGTACCAAATTATTGCCTCGACTAATAATTTACTTGTACTAGGTGTCACTTGCTAATTGAGAAGCCAATAATTGTCTTGGAACTCTTGTGCTCAATGTGAACAGCTTACTAGTACTAGAATATACGTCTCAGATGGGAAATTTCTAAAATTATGTTATTGGCTTAACTTTATGTTTAAGCAGCATGTTCGCTTTTGTTTGCTAGTTGTATTTTTCAGAAGTAGTACAAAAGTTGAATTAATAATTAACAAACAAATGAAGTAGTTCTGTTGTAGTAAATCCCATTTCAAAGTTCAAACCAAAAGAACACATTACTAGCCTGACAGTAATCGTATTTTTGCATGGGTGAGTACTCCCTTGGCCTTATTTTGTTGCACTTGCCAATCCCATTGAAGCCCAGCCTCTTATAAATCTTGAGTTTTTTTGTGCCGAATGCACGCATTTTTTTTTGGTTGATGAGATTAGCATTAAAACAGAAAATGGAAACTGTTACCCCAACTAACTTGAGAAAATGGAAGGAAAGATGTTTTTAAGTCTTGGATGAAGGATTTGTGATATTGACCAACTTAAATGGTCAAACATCATTAGTAAACTTGATTAAGTTAATTGTGGACTTGATTAATATTTGTAAAACTTTCTAATCTTTTTAAAAATACAAATCAACCCAATCCACACCCCCTTCAATCCAAATCAACCGTCTCTCTCCTCTCTTCTCAACAGCTTCTCTCAACTCTTTCCCAACCAACAATTCTGCAAAATTCTCCCTTCAATTCTCGGCGTTCCCTTTCGACTTTCAATCGTCAATCGACGTGAAAACTTCTTCGACGACTACAACTTCGAGTTCTTCGTCGTCCCATTTCTTTTTTCACAGGTAAAATATTATGAAGAAACAGAGGAACTTGAGCCAACTACTCTTCTAGTATTGGTTAACAATTTCAATATTTCTAGCTTAAATTTGAAATGTGGACTGAATAAAACCCTAATTTCTAGCATTTCTTCTTCTTGTTGTCGAACTATTGATTCGGATTTGTTGGTGATTTTTTGTCACACTTGATGTTCTTAGTGTGTGTGTGATGTGTTGGTGTTGCTGGGATGATTTGTTGTTTGTCTTGGTAAAAATGGTGTTGCAACAAATGAAACATCTGATGCAACAGATGAAACATCTGATGCGACAGATGAAAACATTTGATGCAACAGTTGAAAATCTGATGCAACTATGAAATCTGATGCAACAGATGAACAATCTAACAGATTATTCATTTGTTGCGACAAACGACTCTTCTGTTTGGAAGAAATCTAAATAATACTGATTCAACAGATAACTCATTTTGCAACAGATAAGTGATATGTTTCAACAAATCAGTGATCTATTTTATTATTTCCAACGGGTTACTCATTTATTGCAACAGGTTGGTTATATGTTGCAACAGATAACCTTCCTGGTGCAACGGATGAGTGATCTGTTTTTACCGTTTCCAACGGATTACTCATCCGTTGCAAAAGGTTGGTTATATGTTGTAACAGATAGACTACCTGGTGCAATGGATTAGTAATCTATTTTTATAGTTTCCAACGGTTTACTCATCCGTTGCAACGGTTGGTTATATGTTGCATTAGATAAACTACTTGGTGCAACAGATTAGTGATCTGTTTTTACAATTTCCAACGGATTACTCATCCTTGCAACAGGTTGGTTATGTGTTGCAACAGATAACCTTTCTGGTGTAACAGATGAGTGACCTATTTTTACTGTTTCTAATGGATTACTTATCTGTTGCAATAGGTTGGTTATATATTGCAATAGATAAACTTCCTGATGCGACAGATTTGTGATCTGTTGTATGGTTTCCAACGAATTACTCATCCTTGCAACAAGTTGGTTATATGTTGCAACAGATAACTTTCCTGGTGCAACAGAAGAGTGATTTGTTTTTACTATTTCCAATGAATTACTCATCCGTTGCAATATGTTGGTTATATGTTGCAACAGATAAACTACCTAGTGCAACATATTAGTGATCTATTTTTATGGTTTTCAACAGTTTACTCATCCATTGCAACAGTTGGTTATATGATGCATCAGATAAAATAACTGGTGCAACAGATTAGTGATCTGTTTTTATTGTTTTCATTGGTTTACTCATCCGTTGCAACAGGTCAGTTATATGTTGCAATAGATAACATACCTGGTGCAACGAATATGTGGTCTGTTGGAACTATTATTTTACCGTTGTACATGTTAGATTTACTGTTATCCTTTTTTTAACGACGCATTAATCAATTATAATCTATTTTATGTTTCTGTTAATTTAAGATAATATGGATCCCAAAAGAAAAGAAATCAAATCAAGTCCAAGTAAAGAAACAAGTGCAGCAGCTCGGCTACATCCAAACATTATCTCAATCAAGAGCAGAAGATAATGAACATGGGAAAGAGGAATGTTTCAAAAGAGATGATCCAAATGCTAATAGCCCTTCCGCCGAAGAGTTGGTCAAAACCTTCAACATTGATCGTTATCCTGTGAGAATGCAGTGCGATGGTGCCACAAATTTAATGGCTGAGCTCGTGGTTAAGTCAGCATGGAAAAATCTTTTGATGCCTTCAGAAAAATACTCCAAGAACAAAAATTGGATGCTTATTTCAAGGAAAGCTCCTTTGGGCAATATCTTGATTTGTTGGAGGACAACAATGCTCGTTTCAAAATAAAAATAGTATACGATATTTTCAAGCGTAGGTTTATGTATGAAAATAAAGATAAGATGAATGGGGTGTGGATAAATTACTGTGGCATGCCTGTTTATTTTGGTTGGAAGGAGTTTGTCATAGTTACTGGACTAAAATATTATCCTCCGACTAAAATATTATCCTCCTTCTCCTTCTCAAGTTATACCTACTCTGACCCCAAAAAAAACATCCTGCACACCCAAAAAAGGCAAAGACAAGTCGAGTGATCGTGATGACCTGGTGTCCATTGTTGGTCCAAGCTTCAAAAACAAAAATTTAATAGAAGCGTTGAAAGGTAAAAGACTCTCAAAGAAGCACAAGCAATCATTGTGCTTGGTTTGATTTGTATATAATATTCTTTGCGCGAGAGACGTTAACAACAACATAGCCTCGGTTTAATAAATCTCTTGGAGGATCTTGAGGCATTTAACAGCTATCTTTGGGGTTATGAAAACTTCAAAATGACTGTCAAATATTTGTTGACTCTATTAACGCCAAAGACAATCAACTTATATGGCTTTTCATGGGCCTTCGTAGTAAATATTTCTTTTATTATGATATGATTTTTTTTTTATTTAATAATATTTTTAATTTATTGGCTTTATGTTATAGGCTTGGGCATTTGAAGTCATTCCTTATTTGAGACAACAAGTGAACTATCAGAAAGAAGTTTCCTATCTAAGAATCTTGATATGGTTGTCAATCAAAATTGATAAAAATACAATTTGTTTTGATCTTTTCAATCCCTCGAAGGAAGCAGTAAGTCCAATTATAATCAAGTTTTTGTTTTAATTAATGATTCTTTTAAATGATTTCATCATTATTCTAATATATGTACTGACTTATTTTAGATTGTCCATCCGTGGCTTGTTCCGATCAACCGAGAGTTGAAGATGTCATTTTTTCTTACTTTACGGTCTATACAAACTTTATCGGACCCTAAGATTGTTGTTGTTGATGATGGTAGCGGTAGCGGTAGCGGTGCTGGCTGCTGTTGGGGCTAATGATTATAATTATGATCATACTGGTTATACGAATTTTTCTCTAGATTTTACCATATCTAGCGAATGTTCTGCATGCAAATGTCAAGACTGCAAGGCAAAATATGATGGAGCGATTAATGTTATTAATGCACTAACTGCTTCGGTAAAAGAAATGACATCTAATAGGGGTGTCATTCCATCAAAGAGGATTTCATATCCATACACTCCACTAGAGATCAAGATGGCTAAGAAAAGAAGGAAATATATTTCCAAGGCATCATTAAGCATAAAAAAAAAGTAAAATTGCAATGGCTCTATCTTTGTCTTGCACCGTTATTCAGTGTGCAAAGATTTACTGTTCAGATATATAAAATTGCAAAGACTCTGTCTTTAATCGTACTGCTCTGATTTACCTGTTCGAATTTATCTCAACAGATGATCCATCTGTTGCAACATAAGACTCATCGGTTGCAACAGATGGACAATCTGTTGTTACTACAAAAAATAGGTCTAGTTGTGGGGGTTTATTTGCCAGAATTATTTTAACTCTCGTAAAATTATATGAAATACGAGGGTTAAAAATATGCCCCTAAAAATTATATATTTGAGGAGGTTTTAACCCCCACTATCCATCCAAAAAAATAAATAGCGCTAAATAACAAAAAATTCCCTCTCTTTTCCCCCCAATATCCATCAGAAATTGCCCCAAAACATTTCTCTCTCTCATTTCTCCCAAAATAGCGCTAATTTGGGGTTGTTACTCTTTACTCCGATTGAACTCTCCGTCGTCCATTGATAGGGTAATTGCTACTCTCTACTCCGGCCATTGCTACTTCGGCGTCTCTAATCGGTCATTGCCTTCTGCTTTAGCTTTTTCTCCGGTGTATTCAAACTCTCACAGCTCCCAGGTAATTGTTTCTTATTTTTAATAATTCTTCTTCTGCTAATTGTTCAATTGAGGTCCAGATCTGTGTTATTCATTCTTTAGATGCTTTAGTCGTCACTGTTTAACTGGTCCTCGATGTTCTCCACATTTTCTTTCTGAAAAATATAGCAATGAGAAGCTGTTGTCTTATATATCATGCATAAAACTGCCAAATCCTATTTTTATTGTCCCTCCAAGATAATCTCTGGTTATTTGTCGAATGGTTCTATAATGGATGAATGGTAAGTTGTAGGCCACAATTTTACAAAGGTTGCATTTCTAATATACGTTGGGATATTATATACTATTAACCATGTGTTTAGATAACCACAAGCCTTAACAGATCTGAAGGTACATACCTTTCTTTTGTTGTACTCTCGAATCTTAAAAATTACTGGAGTAACAAGAAACATGCACATGAAAGTTAGCCGACCTATATGCTGCGGTGTTCTGTCAATGTACATGGAACGACAGAACGTTACTGAAATTTTGGCTTCAATTTTATGAGTAGATGGACCTGAAATAATTTCGCCTCTTTATGCGGTCTAAATTTTAGGTTAGCGACATTAGATGTTTGTAATTGAGTTCTGAATTAGTTTTTCTACATATTTAATGTATTTCGTAATATAAATACAAGGTTTGAACTAAAGATACTGAGTTCGGTCAAGCTCGTAGTTCACCTTCTCAGCTTCTAGCTCCGTCCCTCACTTTAGGCACAAGCAAGTCGGGTTTGGCTATATGAATACCCTTCTTCATTTAAGCTCATTTCATATCATCATTCTAATTTGAGACGTGCTGGTGACTCACAGTGAGTTCTCTTGAAATTCTTTGCTCTCACTTTTACCAATATGTTGGTAGAAGACTTATTATCATAGTGACTTTTTTACGCGTGGCATGGTGTAGTTGTAATGGATCCCGAAAGGCAGAGAATGTGCCAGTCGGCTATAATGTTGATCGCTTTAGCTTATTAATTGCTTTGCTTTCAAACATGAGTTTCTTCCTGCTGTATACAAGCCAAAATTTCTAGCAAAGCTTCCAGGATTGTGGCGTAGACTTGTTAATATATACCTCCGCATGCCCTGGTATTATAGAGGCATTGTGCAATATAGCTCGCTCATTACATAACTAGAAGTATATGGCAACTTACGCCTTTTGTGGTTGCTCCAGGATCCGAGTACCTGTAATAAGGTAATAATGTTCTCTACGACTATTCTGCTGGAGCTAATAGCCAGAATATTTATTCGGTATTTGTTTTACGTTCAATAGAATGCAATTCAATTGAATCGTGCTGGTCATATCTACTTAAACGTGTTTCTGTTTTTCATCCTGCGACACCTGATTTCACTATTATTACCATCTCTGATGCTTGTCTGTCTTGAAGGCGTTTGGCTTTGTGCTGTCGAAAAGGCTAAATGAGTATCTTGTTTGGTTGATCTGCTTCTTTCAGATAGTCTGTTTAACATGTTTTCCAATTCTAAATTAAGGTCTGATCCGTGAAACCATCGAAGAAAGATGAGATTGATAGCTTGGGAAGCATTGTACCAATCAAAGAACTAAATGCGAGGATGTTTCAGAGTCGTGCAGATGATGCACGAGGAGAAGCAGGGAGCGAGAAATAGGAGGACGAGTATTCTAAAAAACTCTTCAAACTGTGGTTGCGCGAAACTGACTAAAGGAGGCGAAAGAAGCTGGAAGCGTGACTTTGGAGAACGCGCATCGCATCGCAATTACTACGAGATGAAAATGAGAGTGCATATGGAGATTGCAGGCTTGTTAAACAGAATAGAACCAGCCAAACAGCTACTGGTATAACCTTGTTGCGTACACGTAAATCCTTGTGATCTGGTCCTTCCTCGTATCACGTGCATAGTGCACTGAAACATTGGTTATTTATATCTTTTTTTCCACTTATTCTCATTCTTATGGATTCAATTCCTTAAATTTCTTTTTAACCTAATGAATGATCTTGTATTGGCAGGGTAATGGAAGACATGAAACTTCAGGGATCAGTTCCAGCTAGCCTTTTCAGTCTGTATCAGTTGCAAACTATGTAAGTGTCCCTTTTACTTTGTGTCGTTTAGATTGAGTATCTTAAATGAAATGTCCTAACTCTCTATTATACTGAGACTTGATGACAATGTGCTCATTGCTTACAGCATCTTGAGGAATAACTAACTCAGTGGTACATTTGAAATTGATACCCCATAGAGCAACCAGTTACAGCTTATTGAATCCCTTTGTAATTCAATTGACAGTTTGTGTCCACTTGAGTTGGTGGAGCTGCTGCTGTTTTTGGATGATGTTGATGTTGTTGTTAACCCCGGTTGCTGGTTGTTTAGTTGGCTTAATTTGTAGCAATGTAGATCTGGCACGGAGTTTATTTTTGGGATGCTGCTGATGCTTTGCTATCCAGTATTGTGCATGCACTACTCCATTCTTGCTTCGACATCCATCACACAGACATGAATTCTGGTCTGGCTTATATCACCCAGACTCGAAGTTTTCAGTGTCTTACTTACATTGGGCACCTACACGAAAACTCATGGAAACTCCTCACCTCCAAGGAAGGTTCTGAATTTCAGAATTTGGTATGAGCACATTTCAACTCTCCCCCAAAATTCATATACCTGGTCATATTAGCTGCACATTATCGTCCTCCACCTTTTGTCATCCTGCATAACCTATGAAGCTGGGGCACCTCTAGAAAATTGTTCACGAGCACTAAGCGCCTCCTGGCTAGGTAGAATGTTATATAGGACTGGTTAAGAAAACCTTCTTTATAACTCGCGACAAATTCATTGACGTGGTGATATCTAAACTATCAGGCTGAAATTTTCATTTCACTCAGGAAGGCACAGTTTCTGCTCTCCAATATCCCCTGTTGATTTATCGTCAGAACTTATGTTCTGAAGGCCAGCAGTCTTAACCTCCTGCAGTGAATCCTCAGGAATCACTATCCCCCTTCTCATATCCCTCATCTGGCTTTAGGAGTTGGTATACACAAAGATGCAGGTGGACTCACCATTTTGGCTCAAGATGATATTGGATGGCTTGAAGTAAAAAGGAAAACTGATGGAGAATGGATTAGAGTTAACCCTCATTGTCCATTTTCGTTCAGTTCCAAAAATAAACTAGACCATGACATATTCACCATGATTCTTGTTCTTTCTTGATATCAAAACTATTTGCTTATAGAAAAAGTTGACACTTCTTTTCATAACTTATGAATTCAATTTTGATGCAGGTTGAGACACTCTCAAGAGAAAAGTTGGCTTCCAGATTGACATTGACAGCTGATGCTGCATCAGTTGGACCCCCTCTTCTTCCATGTATGTCTATAATCTGCAAAGCTATATGTTAGTTGAATTTCTGTATGTGTTTGTAAACATGTCCCAACTCCTTTCTTTGTTTTTTTAGAGTATTGACTATCAGGTTACAGAAAGCTATCCTTAATACACTTTGTTGTTGTCATGTTACGTATTTTACATCTGTTCCTCTTTGGAATTTTAGGACATTAATCATTCAAGTTATGTATATGCTGCTGTATTATGCTTTAGAGGAGAGTTGCAGTAACATAAGTATATCTTCTTCTCACATGAAATAATAACATAATATGCAAACACAATATGTAGCACAATAAATGTTTTATAATAAGGACCGAAAGTTTATCGATTGATTCTTGTACTTTGTATTTTTATGTAGCCAAGTGGTGCGGCTAGTGGACCCATTTCGCCCATGGATGCAAGGAGATCACGTGATGATAATTATCCTGATGACATTCTTTGATTTCGTTGCATTTGTCTTGAATATTCAATTATGATGATATAATTGTGTGGTTGGAGTGAATCTTAGAATATTGAAGGTTGTGTTTAAATTTGATTTTGTAATTTGAAGATACTAGTTAATGATGAAAATTTGGAGTTTGAAGATGTTAATGTTGAAAATTTAATTTTGAAGTTTAATGTTCAATGTATTTTTTATATGCTTGTCAATTACAATGTTTAATTACTCTGTTGTATTAATGATATATGAATTGAACAAATATTGGATTGTAGGTTATGCTTAAAGGAACAATCAAATTTTAGCTAAAATTGGAATCTATAATTAGTTATTGAAAATTAATAGGCCCTACTAAATTTTAAAAAAAATAATAATTGTGGAGGTTTAAACCCCCGCAAGTTTTAAATAAAAATTTATTATAAAAAAATTAAATTTAAAATAACGAGGGTCAATAACCACCGCAAATTAATTACGGGGGTTGTAACCGTCACAAATTAATTATGGGGGTCGAAAAAAACCCGCCGCAAATTGTTTGTGATGGCACGTATTTTGGGGGTTTTGGGAACCGCCGTAATTACATTTTGCAGGGGGTTTAAGCCCCCGCAAATCATAAAATTAACCCTTGCAATTTGACTCCTTTTTTGTTGTGTATGTCTGTAATTAACATTGACAATTCTGGCTTTTCAGGTGGATGTCACAGTAGAAGCTACTGCTGAAGAGCATAATATCACAATTGATAATCCATCAACTGCTTCCAAAGAAGAAGAAAAAGTGAAGCCTGTCAGTTCGAGAGAACGAAAGAATTATCCATTTGAAGGGTTCAACATCTCGAACGAGGCTCTAAAAAAACTAACACAGTTGATCAACGACTATTCAGAATGGATTGCCGATGGGTTGTTAAAGCATCATGCCGACAGGTACATAAATCAATTTTAAAGATATTAGTTTATACAATTCTTGTTGTAAGAACATGACATTAACACATATAAATAATTATGTAGAAAACAAAATGATGAACACTATAAATTAAACGAATCGAGTATTGGTTTGGATATGTTCGACTTTGTTGTTGCATATCCTGGAATGAAGAATTGGTTCTATTTGATGTCACAACCCCAAACTTTCTGGAATGATGAGGTTTAAATGCCATACATATTACTATTGATTAATACTTTATTTAATTGCATCTGCATATTAATTTTTTCGTCACGTAATCTGAAATGTTTGATAATATGTGTAGCACATCGATGTCATTTTTTACTACCTCCGAAAGAAGGCCAAGTTACAAATACAAGAATAATATAGATACATGACAAGCAATTATTTGTACAAAGTTTACATCAATAATGCCTACAATGGGTATTGTCAACAACAGCCGAAAGTTTTTCGAAATGAGGAATGCGTAATCAACATCATCGAAGGTTTTAGCATTTCAGTTGGCTTACCTTGGCATTTGGCCGATGAAGTGTACATCCCAATCAATTGTGGTGATGAATTCCATTGGGTGTTTGGCTACCGTCGTTCTAAAAGAGAGGCGCAACCGAGTTTATGACTCGATGTCGCAAAGGAGACGTTTCGGGCTGTCGTCTGAGATACAAAAGCTGGCCCAAATATTGTATACTTACCTTGATATGAGTGATTTTTTAGACCAAAAAGTTCGTACTGATTGGTTGATGATTGAAGCATACCAAGATAAAATGGGTAATCCATTTGATGTAAAATTTGTTGAAGGAATTGCTCAACAAATCATTGGTAACCTGTAAGTTTAAGTGTCATGATTTAGTTTCATTTCACAAATTTCACAGCGCTTGCCTGAACTGCAAGATATGGATTATCTATTTTTTAAAAATGCAGGGATTGAGGTCTTTTTGTTGCCGCCTACGCCGAGTATTTGAGCGATGGATTACAAGTACCAAATGATGGACTTGATGCCGGATTACTCCACAAAAGATATGCTGCTCTTTTATAGAAATATGGAGAAACGAAACTTAGAAGCCGTACACAAGCGACATTAAAGATCCATGATGACCAAAGCCGAATTCCGTAGTACCGAATGAAGAAAACTTGTCCATATTGAGTAGATCTTTATAGCTTGAGTCCGTCAATGTAATAACCTATCCTCCTTGGTTTAACTTGTTGATTTATTTGTAGAGTAAATCATTTGTACCCATAATAATTTTTTTACATTTTATTTATTTGTCGAATTATTTCATGTAATTTTCAAGGCTTCAATTTATTTTATGTTGTCTTTGAATATAATTTAATCCTTAGTTTTGAACATGTTAATTGAAATGGAATACTAGATTCAAATATTGCAACAGATAATACATCTGCTGCAACATACGAAATATCTTATTAAATAGATTTAGACATATGTTGCAACATGATATGCAATATGTAGGTCATCTACTGGAAATTATATAATAGGTCTTCCTACTTTTTTTATTTGGTCCAATAGATTACCTATTAGTTGCAACAGATAGATTATATATTGCAACAGATTGTATATTTGTTGCGACAGACAGACTGGGAACATTTGCATAATGTAACAGATAACTAACCCATTCCAACATATAATCAATCTGTCACAACATGTACTATATCTGTTACAACAGATATATAATCTGTTGCACTATAAAAATTCAACTTTCTTCAAACATAAACATTATTGCCACTACATGTAAAGTGAAGTAGCTTGAAATAAAAAATTATTATCGTGTTCGTCTCTGTCTTTGTACATATTCTTCTTTATACACGGGCTCCAACCATTTAGTTAGGTCATCTGCTGGAAATTATATAACAGGTCTCTCTACTTTCTTGATTTGTTCCAACAGATTACCTATCAGTTGCAACAGATAGATTATATGTTGTAACAGATTGTATATCTGTTGCGACAGACAGACTAGGAAACATCTGCATAATGCAACAAATGTCCAACCTATTCCAACAGATAATCAATCTGTTACAACAGGTACTATATCTCTTACAATAAATATAAAATCTGTTGCATTATAAAAATTCAACTTTCGCTAGACATACAAATTATTGCCACTACATGTAAAGTGAAGTGTCCTGAAATAAAAAATTATTATCGTGTTCGTCTCTGTCTTTGTACATTTTCTTCTTTATACACGGGCTCCAACCATTTAGTTAGGTCATCCGCTGGAAATTATATAATAGGTCTTCCTACTTTTTTGATTTGTTCCAACAAATTATCTATCAGTTGCAACAAATAGATTATATATTACAATAGATTGTATATCTATTGCGACAGACAGACTGGGAAACATCTGCATAATGCAACAGATAACCAACCTATTCCAACAGATAATCAATCTATCACAATAGGTATTATATCTATTACAACAGATATAAAATCTATTGGATTATAAAAATTTAACTTTCGCCAGACATAAAAATTATTGCCACTACATGTAAATTGAAGTGGCTTGAAATAAAAAATTGTTATCGTGTTCATTTCTGTGTTTGTACATATTCTTCTTTAGACACGGGCTCCAACCATTTAGTTAGTACCCCATAAACCCAGACCTCTTACATCTTTCCCACAATAGCGTCGCACATACCGGTCATTTCTGTGCCGATCAACAAACACTCAATGTACGCAAGCGAGTACGGCCCGCATGCTGCACCGTTTCGATCTTTAAAAAGCCATGATTCCTTCCTCAAGACTTCCATCGGTAAATAATCCATCAGCTTACTCTGCGTCAACAACTTGGGGAACAACTTCAAGAGTGGCTTCACGTGGGTTAAAAACGTGACCTCATTGAAGACTGGTAAGTTGCAATCATAAATCTTAATATTTTCCTCGTAGAGTAGTATCTCAACAGCGAGAAAATATTTGATTTCCACATTCATGACTGCAAGGATTCTCTTTGCCTTGGTCCAGCTCTTGCCATGTGGATATGACTTCTTCCCTCTAACATATTTAATTACGTCTTCATCTTATTCAAACGTAGAAACTAACTTATCAAATCTCCGGACATTGGGACCAGCCTGCTGTCACACCCCTTTTTTAACTCCAAAA